>NC_043997.1:1446717-1651717 GCF_902150065.1 Myripristis murdjan
CTTTTCTCGCAAAAGTCACAGGCATACTTTTTGTCTTCATGGCTGAGACATTTGTGTGTCTCGAGGTCGGATGAAGTGGTGAATGATCCCCCACACTGCTGACAGCTGGGAGGTCTGCTTGTGGTTTTCTGTTTACACAAAGAATGAAGAGAGAGAGAGAGAGAGGGAGACATATTTCTTTAAATAACATGTCATAATCATGGTTTCCACAGATGCAGGATCTAGCGTCTCTGCAGCAGCTGGAGGATCAGCGGCTCATCTGAGGATCCCTGAATGCACCACATCCTCAGCTTTCCTAATGTCAAAACTTGTCTTTTCGTTTGCCCCTCAGCAGCAGCTGCGCTTCTTGATCATAACTAATTCAACAACAGAAACAATTTAGATAGAAAACTTCCATTAAAATATCTGGCTTTCAGGTCACGGCAGAATTTATTTCCACAACCAGAAGCCACTTTTTTTCTGTCCTATCGTTGGATGCTGGAAGGCCTTTGACAGAGTTGAATGGACCTTTCTTTTTCCTGTTTTATATTAATTTAATGTGGGCCATAATTTAATCATTTAGATCAAATCAATTTGTAACAGTCCTAAAGCAGCAGTTATCACTCACTGTTCACCTTCTGGCTTCTTTTCGTTAACCAGAGGAAAAAGACAGGGATGCCCTTTGTCACCTTTGCTGTTTGCAAAGGCGATCGAACCGTTAGCGTCATGTGTACAAGACGATAATGATATTCAGTGAGAAGAGGCGGAGGGAGGGGCAAGATGGCCGCCTGAGCTGAGAGCTCAGTGTTTCCTTAGTGCTGCATTTAAAGTTTTACCTCCATATAGAGAAATTTATTTTTTTTTACTCAGTACTAACATTCAAGGACTGAAGATTCTCTGTATGCAGATGACATAATTCTTTATATAACAGATCCAGAAAATTCTGTATCATATTTGTTTAGTACAATAGAGCAATTTGGAAGTTATTTAAAATAAATGTTAACAAATTAAAAGCTTGTTTCTTGTATGTGACACCAACAGAAAACATGTACAAAAATTTTGTTCTTTTCATTGGACAGCATCAGTTTTTAAATAAATATATAATAATAAATATCACTCCTCACTTAGTCTTCCAAGCTTTAATTTTCTTTTTCAAATGTTACAATGTTACTGATTTTTTTTTTTTTTTTAAGTCATTGAACAAATACATCTCTAAGTTGGTCTAGCCAATTGCCAGCACTATTTTTGTTCAGCCCAATTACGAAACTTTGTGTAATGGTCCTCAGGGAGACAGGACTCACTTTGGGTTCAGATGGAAGTGTGCTAAGAAATTTGGTATAGCTACTGGTGTTTCCATGTACTCCCCTATCCATCACAATGCAGATCTGAAGTATCTTCCAGTGATCAATATCAGTGAGTGGAGAAATTTGGGTATAAAACAGCTTAAAGTTTTGTTTGATAAAAACAAGAAAATAAAGCCATTTCTTGAATTAAAAACACAAGATGGTATTCCTAACACAGACATCTTCAAATATCTACAAATTCACAATGCCATTCTTGCACTTATTAATGAAAATAAGTTGATTTTTAACTCATCTGAAGTAATAGATGTATTATTGTCCTCAGTGACAATTAAAGGTAAAATTGTGGAAATATGCCAAGGAAGTCATGACTGTTATAAAGTAACTACAGATGTTGATAATATTTGTGAAATAGTTCATAAATACGGTGTAGCGCAAATTTAAACATTGTTTGGATGGTCTTAATTAAGTTGTAACTGATGATTATAGTACCTTGTTATATGCTTAATGAACACTTTGTAAACCATTTAAAAACATTATTTGGATTATTATTATTATTATTATTTGATATTACAAAGTTACAACTATTGGTTTTATTAATTAGTTAATGATAAAAACCGCAAGCGGTGATTCTGAGTTGAAGCTGAAACCAACCATTACAAGTTGAAAGCTTCAACAATTTACTTAAATATATTCAACTTTATAAAAGCCATCTAAATTATGTTTGTAAACCTTTAATCAAATGTGTGTTAAACATCTACAAACATTACATAGCCAGATGGAGCAGATAGTTAATATCACTGTTAATGGCAAATAACTGGTTTATAAACAAACTATTAACATTATTTTAATGGCTGTACAAAGTTACTACAGATTATAACAATATTTGTTAAATAGTTAAAAAATACTATGTATCACAACTTTAAACATTATTTGGATGACCTTTAGAAAGTTGCAACTGATGATTACAATATCTTGTTAATTGGCTAATAACCAGTTATTAACCATTAACACAGTGTTATAAACTATCTGCTCCATCTATCTACGTAATGTTTGTAGATGGTTAACAAGTGATTTCTCAAAGATTTACAAATAATTTGTAATGTTTTAAACAATAAACTGTTAATAAGGAGTTTACTGTATAATAAATAAAGATTATTAATTATCATTTAATTGGAAAAACTGGAAAACAACTATTAAGTGAAGATAAATTAACCATCAGTTACCATTTATAGATTAAATGATGGTTATTATAAACATGATTAAACAGATCAAATGGATAACGTGTCTACTTTTGTGTCATGACATTATTATTTCAATCCCATCTGTTGTCACAATGTCTCAACATGAAGTTAGAAACACTCGAGCTAACAGGCTCATGTGATCAGCACGTCGTTTTTCTCACCTCCTGTGAAGAACTCATGTTTCTGACTCCAACTTCAACTCAGCTGACCTGGACTGAGGCTGAATGTCCCAGCATGCCCCTCTCCTCCTCCGCCATACATTCTTCCTCTTCCTGCCGCTCAGCTGTGACATCATCAAAGAGAAACAGCCATCAGGACAGAGACACAAGCCGCCAAACATGTACTGAAATAACAACAAGGTCCATGTGGTTGTGTGTAGACTGAGGGATTAGAAATGTAGCTTCATTCATGTGGATTCTACAGAGTCACCCAAGGCTCACCGCATTTTTTTTTTTTTTTGGTCTTCTCTCACAATTAATTTCGTGCAGCCCTGCGTTCCAGTACCCATACTACCATACTATTTAGTATGCAAGAAAAAGAATGAGTATGTCCCAGTACATAGTATGTCAGATGCAGTACACCAAGCAAGAAGGTCGGAGGTCAGGGAGGACGGATGGAGTGTGTCCCAATAGTATGCACACACATGCATACTGCATACTACACTGCATACTTTGTAAGGGCAGCTGCAGTACATACTACAAGTAAAAAGTAGCAGTATGCGATTTTGGAACACAGGGCAGGTCTTCTGTGGTGTTGACAGCGCAGGACACTGCAGTGCATGCTGGGGTTTGTAGTATCTTTATAGCAATATGAAACTGGGCCAGGATCAATTGAAATTCAAAAATCATATCACACGGGCCTGATCTGGTCCCCGGGCCTTGAGTTTGACTCTCAGGTTTCAAAAGGATCTTTTAGCTCCGACCGGTCCCTCAAGGCCTGCAGGTTTCTGTTTCTGTTTCAGCTCCACTCTTCCACACCTGATCCACACCTGATCCCTTTGGCTGATTGGTTGGAACAGATCCACCTGAACAGAGGCTCTGTGTCTGCCTGCTATTCAAATGCTTCCTCTGTGGTCCAAACACAGGTGGGCAGCTGTCTGTCTGTCTGTCTGTCTGTCTGTCTGCTCACACCTAGCAGTAACATGCATCTCCACCTGTCTTACCCGCCCACCTGCGATCAGAGGTCACTTTCCCGCTCCATATGCAAATTAAACATGTCATGACATCATTTCAGAGAGAGAGACTGTGATTGTCATATTCATAAGTTCCAGCAGCAGTGCATTTAAAATCCACATGATCCACTGTGTGCATGTGTGTGTGTGTGTGTGTGTGTGAGGAGGAGGTCAGAGTCTCCTGTGTGTCCTACCTGTCCTCAGGTGAGTCTCCTCTCCCGGCCCACAGAGCCGAGGGAAGCCGAGAGGAGGAAGCTGCTTTGTTGTGTTCACCGTCCGTCCGCCATGTTGCTTCAGTCCCGCTGCTTCTCCTCTCCTCCTGCGGGGCAGACGCGACGCTGCGGCGGCACACACCTGCTGGCCGGAGCCGCTCTGAGGACTCCGAGCTCCGGACCTCGGGGATTCTTCCAGAAGCGAAGCGGAGCCGCACAGCTGGAGGAGGAAGCGGCCTTTGGCTCAGCGGCTCTGCGGCAGTGTGCTGCTGCTGCTGCTGCTGCGGGGCGACCGCACATCTCGCGAGAGAAGACGCGAACACGTCGATGGACCTTGCCATGTTTTTCTTTTTTTCTTTTTCTTTCTTCTTCTTCTCTTCCTGTTCAGTGTGAGCGCTGAGAAGCTGCATGGAGGCGCATTTTTAATCTGTGTGACTCGGAGCTGAACATGAGAATCTGTCCGTGAATGAAGCGCACAGCGACATCTGGTGGTCGGCTGGAAGTACTGCATCCATTTAAACTCGGGTTTAACGGCTGCATTTTTAAATCCTCCCACAGCTGAGTCTGCGTGTTGGTCACCGTTTATTATCCACATCTGGAGTCACATCTAAAAAAAAATCTTCTACCGAGAAAAAGGTCATATTTTCAAATTATATTTTAAAACAGTAAAGATATATATAATATGTAAAACTGAATGTTGGAAGCAGTTTGCTGTGCCATGATGACCTGAGCTCTGACCTGTTTCTGCAGTTTCACAATGAATTTGATGTGTTTTTAAAAATGATGGGGCTAAAAATATCTGGATATGGTATACAAATAAACTTGCCTTGCCTTGCCTTGGATATCTAAAGACTGAGAAGATATAAAATAGATCAATGTGTCTATTATCCCTCGAGCTCTGCTTTAAAGGTAGAACGAGTTGGATTTTCTTTGAAAAAAAAAACAAAACAAAACTAGTCATAAGTCACAAATACACAAGAAAACAGATTTCCTTGTCCTTTCTGTCTGCGGCTCCATGTGTGTTGACTCTGCTGGCCTGCAGCCGATGATGATGCACCTGTCCGATACAGCAGAAGCTGCTGAAAATGTACAAAAACACGTCTGTCTGTTTAAAACTGTGGGAGTGAACAGAGCGAATGACACTCACCTCCCTCATGGCTGATTGTATAGGCATTTTGTGACAAAAAGGGGGTGAACCTAGGAAAAATTGCAACAGAAACTCTTTCAACTTTTTTAGTCTCATAAGATCGAATCGAATCGATTGACAATCCTTACAACTTATTTCTCATTGAAAAGGGGACTAATCAGGCTTCCTAACAGCATAAAAGACAACATCAATTGGTATTGTTTAATGGGAGAAATGATTAACTGAAAAAAATATTGCAGGGGATTTTGTCAAAAAAAAAATTGGTCGCTTCCCACACAATTACCGGTGTCACTCATTCCAGAAATGCAGGATCCTTACAAGTTGTATCTCACTGGAAAGAGGACGAATCAGGCTTTACAACGGTATAAGATACAACACTATTGGGTATAAATAAAGGGGAGAAATTATAGACTGAAAAAGCGGTGCAGAACTTTTTGCCTAGTTTACATAAATCATTGTTTTAACATGGGTGTCGATGGGACATCACCTATTTCAGCATTTTTCAATACTTTCCACCACTGGGATTTCTTAGGACTTTTGATATGTTACAACCAACATACTTATGAGCTAAAAAAGTTGAAAAAGTTTCTGTTGCAATTTTTCTTAGGTCACTTTGCATAATGCCCGTCCAACCTGGCAACAGTGACTACAGGGAGCAGGAAGGTTTTATTAGCAATCCTTTGAAGATGCATATCATGCATAAGACAAGGCAACGTAAAAACACCAGCAGGAGTTAATACAAAAGCAACAATTTACAGCTGTAAAGAAATATGACAAACAGCTGTGACTGTAAAGCAAAAAGCAAATGACGTTCAAACTTCCCAAAGATCACATCATGTTTCTTTTTCCTGAATATCAGTTTATGCTGTGAGTGTACTTTTTACATTTGACTGAATAAACAATTGTGCAAAATTACAATTACAATTACGATTCACTTTCATCCAAAGCGACGTACATATGAGTTTTTTATACACCAACAAGCAAAGATCAATAACATCAAGAGCCACAAAGCTCTGGTTCTGGTCCAGAGGACAGAGGAGCTACAGGGCAGAGACAGAGGCATGGAGGAGGGAGGAAAGCATAAAGGTAATTTTTTATTAGTCTGTATAGTTCCACAGTCCATCAGGTGAGCAGGTGTTCCCTGAAGAGCTGGGTTTAGTCTCCTCTTAAAGCCTGAGAGGGACTCTGCAGGTCGAGAGGTGTTTGGTGGCTCGTTCCTCCAGCGAGGAGCCACAGAGGAGCAGAGTCCAGCTGCGGGTTCAGGGCCTCGTTGTTGTGCTGGAGGCTCCAGGCGTCGCTGCACGGAGGAGCGACGAGGCCGGGAGGGAGCGAACACCTGGAGGAGGGAGTCCAGGTGGGCAGGAGCAGGTCTGGCTGCTGCTCTGTAGGCAGCAGAGAGAGGAGGTGGTGGAGGGATATGAGCGGCGGAGCAACATCAGCTGTTTTTGGGATGACTGAAGACCAGACAGGAGCCCTACCAGGAAGGAGCTGCAGGAACTACAAGCACCTGGACCAGGAGTCATGCTGCAGGTTCACCCAGGTGTGGTCTGATCCTCCTGATGTTGTTCAGGACAAATCAGCTTGAGCGCCACGGAGGTCACATGATCCTCAAAGGCCAGCTGGGAGTCGAGTTTCTGGCGGATTCTGTGGGAGCGAGCTGAGCAGAATCCACTGGATCCTGATCTGGTGCTGTGCAGAGGGACCGGCTGGGAGGACGAGGAGCTTGGCCTCTGACGACAAATCACTTTGTTAAATAGACAAGTCATGCATCGTCTCTCAGCTGTCAGCGTTATGTCGCCGCAGCAAATTTCAGCCTTTAGATGTTGTTTTATCTGTTTTTATTGTCCATTAAGTTCAGCTCATGTTCATTACTAAACATTAAAATCTCAGCAGTGAAACACAAGACGTCAGTTCCATCAGTTCATTGGTGATCCTAAACTCAGAGCTCAGCTGAGGACTGCTGTATGTCTCCACCCAAGGCTGTAACGCCCATATACATTGAGAGGTACAGGTCCCCCCCAATGTTCAGGCACTCCAAAAATATTGCTGGAATATATTAGCAATTCAATGTTCAGGCATTCCCAAAATGTCTGCCCCCCCCAATGCTGGAATGGTGGGTTCGACCCTGTCTCCACCATCAACATGATTGATTCAGTCTAAGCCTGTTCCGGCTTTAAGAGATAATTCTGGAGGTGATGTGTCTTTATCCTTCTAGTCAAGATTCTTGTTCCTGTTTAATTTCTCCTGGTGGATCTGGTTGGATGGGGTGCGGGGTGGACACGGTGGAGGTGCTCTGCTCAGTTTGGACGCAGCGGTGCCTCTTGAGCTGGAAGGACCGGGCGAAGTTCCTCTTGCACAGGTCGCACCAGTACGGTTTCTCCCCGGTGTGGACGCGCTGGTGCTCCTGGAACGCCCCCGGGTGTTTGTAGCTCTTACTGCACAGGTCGCACCAGTACGGCCGCTCTCCGGTGTGCGTTCGCTTGTGCAAGCTGAGCGCGCCCTGCTGGGTGAAGCTCTTTCCACACAGGCCGCAGACGTACGGCTTCTCCCCGGTGTGGATGCGCTCGTGCTGCTTGTAGTGACTCGAGGTGCTGAAGCTCTTCCCGCACTCGTCGCAGCGGTACGGCTTCACCCCGCTGTGGATTCGCAGGTGTTCTCTGAGGTTGCTGGCGTTGCCGAACGTCTTCCCGCACAGTCGGCAGCTGTACGGCCTGGCTCCGGTGTGAGTGTGCTGGTGCTGTCTGAAGTTACTGGACTGGGTGAAGCTCTTCCCGCACTGGTCGCAGAAGTACGGTTTCTCTCCGGTGTGGATCCGCTGGTGCGTCCTGTAGTGACTCGAGTGGCCGAAACGCTTCCCGCACTCTTCGCAGGTGTACGGTTTCTCTCCGGTGTGAACGCGCTGGTGCACCTTTAAGGACGACGGCTGGTCGAAGGTCTTCCCGCACTGCTCGCAGCGATACGGTTTCTCCGCGGTACCAAGGCGTTCTGGTTTCTTCTTGGCGGAGACGCTGCTGGACTTTTTCTCACAGAAGTGTTTCTCAAGGTCGGACGGGGAAGCAAACGATCCCCCACACTGCTGACACAGGTAAGGCTTACAGAGAAACAAGGAAGGAGAAAGAGACAGATTTCTTCATGTAACATCATGTCATAATACTATTGGTCATTACACAACAACAACAAAAAAAATCATACATTCTGTGTTCCATTTACGGTCATAACATGTCTATCTTCTTCTCAGGCCAGTCAAAAATAATTTCTGGGTTCCGGTTCCCGACCGAATGTCCCATTTAACCCCCGAGTCAGGTTATTTTATTGGCCTCTGTGTAAAAATAAAATTAAAAAAATAAAATAAAGGCACTATGCAACCGAGTGGGACCTTATTGGCATTGGTCAAAAGTTAAGCAGGCTTTTATTTTGATGTATGTTGCACTCGCCTTATTTGTGACGTTCTCACGTAACTCGCGTAACAGAGACCCCTCCCTCTGCTAGTAATAACGTTGCTCCGTCCGTTAAAAAGGTGGGAACTTATGCAAATATTGAATTAATTATATTTATTTAAAAGCAACCCATGCATTGCTTCTGAAAATAAAAAAAAAAAAGAATAAAATAAAATAAATCCCCCCTACCCATCCTTAAAATGCAAATAAAATAAAAAAATAAAATAAAATAAATTCCCTACCTATTCATGCCCTTAAATGACAAAGAACCGGAACCCAAGGTATTTTTTTTGGTTGGCCTCACCTCCTGTGAAGAACTCATGTCGCTGCCTCGGTTTCCGACTCCAACTTCAACTCAGCTGATCTGAAGCGAGGCCGAGCGTCCCAGCATGCCCCTCTGCTCCTCCGCCAGACGTTCTTCCTCTTCCCACCGCTTAGCTGTGACATCATCAAAGAGAGACAGCCATCAGGACAGAGAACACTCAAGGCAATAAACAAAGCCACAAGCTCGGCTAACACATTTTTAAAGTTTGTTGGTTTTTTTTTTTGCCCTCTCTCTCAGTACTTTTCTAATACTAACTTTAATCCTAGAAGTAATAAGTCGTGCTTGCTGAGTTGCAGCTCCTCACAGTTCATACAGGGAGGTGCAGATTTCACTTTCTTTTTTTTTTTTTTTAAACTTTTTTTTACTTTTTTCCAAGCATTTTTGAGTATCATAATTTAATCATTAACAGAAAACGCCACATGAAACTTTCAGGGCTGAAAAACAAACTTGAGCTCAAAACGGCAGCCGAGTCAGTTTCACATTCATCCTCACGATCCTAAACCAAAATCTGATTTTTCTTCAGCAGGATTTTTTCTGTGATCAACTTTGAGCATCAAAGTGTTGGGAAAAATGAAAAAAAGGAACCACTGCTGGTGTCCTAGAGGTGTAGCATGTTTTGTGATAATTAAAAAAAAAAAAAAAAGCTCAGGTATTAAATCAAATCATCAATCAAATCATATGACTTGTATCACATGACTTAGCAATTAATACAATTAGTCTTCTCAGGATTTTTTTTTTTTTTTTTTTTACATAACAATTGACTCTTGAAAACACAGCCAAATTTCTAGAAGAATGCTGTGAAACTGTGAAATTCAGCATAATTTCTACAAACTGTGTCATAAAACACACACGGATATAAACATTTTGTTTTGTCATGAGCAGACATTTTTTTGGCAGTAGAGCTTCTTTACCTTGTTGAATAAATAAAACATATTCCCCATAATCCCTAATCCAAAAACAGTCCCATTCAAAATATGTGAAAGAGCCCTCCCGCTCCTGCACACTCACTCACACACTCACACACACACACACACACACACACACACACACACACACACTGAGCTCTCTGCTCAGACTCAGAATCAGAAATAATCTGAGTCTACGTGCAGTTTTTTTTTTTCCAGTTTATTCCCGTTATTTCCCGCAGAAACTTTCCGTGTGTGAAGCTGCAGCTGTGCCTGCACACAGCGCCCCCTGCAGGAGCTCCTGCACCTCCTCTGTGCGATGCAAACTGAAACCACAACGTGTTGCCTTCAGTGTCGTCACGGAAACTCCAGCACTCTACCGGGAGTCTCCCGCAACAGACAGAGGGTCCATCAGCTTCATTTTTTTTCATACCAGAGCTTCACTAAAATAACAGCGCCGAGGCCGAGCCGAGCCGAGCCGAGCCGAGCCGCCGGCCCCGGGCTCCTCGCTGCGGTCCGGCCGGCCTGCGGCTCCCCGGGCCGGGTGTCAGTCTTTCCGCTTGACCGGTTGGCAGAGAAGCTCTCTCAGGTTCCGGTTTGTGCTCTGAAGTTTCTCCAAACAGTAACTTCATGTTTTAAATCTGATCGATGCGGTAAAAGTCCAGTTTATCCGGAGCTGGCTGGCCGGCTGCCCGCTCCGCTCCGCCATCTTCCCGGAGCCCGCAGCGCCTCGGAGGAGCGGCTCCGCCCCGGCGCACCGGATCAGCCGAGCGGCTCCTGCGGATCAGCATCAGCCGCCGTCTCCGCCAGCGAGGTGTGTGTGCGTATGTGTGAATGTGTGTGAGTGTGTATATGTGTGTGTGTGCCGCTGAGCTCCTACCGCTTTGCTCCGCTCAGAGTCCGTCCGCCATGTTGCCTCGGTGCCTCTCCGGGTTGCCAGATCCGCTCAGAGGAAGAAGCGAAGCAGGGCGGAGGAGGCAACCTGGCTCTCAGATTAGGGAGAAAAAAAAAAAAAAAAAAACCTTAACCTGCTGGGGGAACGCCAGCTGCAGATTACACTCTCTTCATTATTCATCTCATATCTACTTTTATAGAAGAAACCAGATTATTCACCTCAGCGTCTGCAGAGGAAACCGCAAATGTCCCTGAACGCACCACGCTCTGTTAAAAAACATATTTATGATAATAATAATAATAATAATGTGAAAAAATATTGACAGCTGCTAAAACTACTACTGCTACTAATAATAAGGATAAATATATCTAACAATAATAATGATAAACATGAGGCAACAAATGTTTCCAGAAAAGTGATTTGTTATATTTTTATTTATTTAAAGGAACATTCAGACTCTTTTCCACAGAGAGTTGGAGACACGGCGAAGATTAAAGTGTTTCATCTGATGCACTGATCCAGTCCGTCAGTCTGCAGGGAAGAGACATTACAGAGCCGGGGACGGGGATTAACGTCTGAAATTATGAGGAAAAAACTTTAAAATTCTGAGATTATAAAGTCACACATTTGCAAAAAAAAAAAAAAAAAAAAAAAAAAAAAAAGAAGAAGAAATTCAGAGATTAACTTCATAAATTGGTGAGAAAAAAACTTTAAAATTCTGAGATTATAGTCACACATTTGCGAAAAAATAACTAAGAAATTGTTAGATTAAATTCATAAATTTGTGAGAAAAAAACTTGAAAATTCTGAGATTAGAAAGTCACATTTTCGAGAAAATTACAGAAATTCTGGGATTAAATTCATAAATTTGTGAGAAAAAACTTGAAAATTCTGAGATTATAAAGTCACACATTTGCGAAAAAATAACAGAAATTCTTAGATTAAATTCATAAATTCGTGAGAAAAAAACTTGAAAATTCTGAAATTATAGTCACATTTGCGAGAAAATTACAGAAATTCTGAGATAAATTCATAAATTTGTGAAAAAAGTGAAAATTTTGAGATTATAGTCACAAATTTGCAAGGAAAAACCTGAAATTTTGAAATTTAACTTGAAAAATTATGAGAAAAAAAAACTCACTAATTTGTGAGAACGAAACTCAAAAATGTATGTTTGTGTTTATATTAGCAGATAAACACACATCAGAACCAAAACTATTTTTTCTGAGTTTTTTCTAATAAATGTGAGGCTCTTTTCTTGTAAACTTGCCACTTTAATCTGGAATATTCTGAGTTTTTTTCCTCAGAATATTACCAATTGCTCCTTTGTACCAGCCTGATTTTGGAGAAAAACAAAAAAAAAGAGTAGACACAGAGGCCAACGTTTTTCTTTTAATTCAATTTATTCAAAATATTTTCTTGTAGAAAAAAAAAAACTGACAACAGCAACATCAGTAAAATAATAGAAAATAACAACAGTAATAATGATCAGGCAAAAAAACAAAAAACAAAAGAACACAGTCCTGGATGTGCATAATCCAGTACCAACAGCAGCATCAGTCGTGTGGATTAAATGAGCTCAGAGCTGGAACCGCGTGTCTGGGTTTTACAGCTTATCCAAAAATTAATCTGCACATCAACACACACACACACACACACACACACACTCACACACACACAGATACACGTTTCAAACGTCACTGGATGCACCTGAAGTGATGGAGGAAGTTCTCAGATCTGTTACTTCAGTGAATGTTGCAAATACCACCGTGTAAAAATACTTTGTTACGAGTAAAAATCCTGCATTTCATGTCATTGGATTATAATTATCGATGCATTGATGTGCATTAATCACTTTATTGTTGCAGCTGGTAAAAGGTGGAGCTCATTTTAATGACTTCATACACTCAGTGTCACTTCATCAGCTCCACCTGTATAATCTAATCTAATCTAATCCAGTCCAGCTGTTGTGCCATACAGTTTCCTCTCCCGCTGCCTAGAATGCTCAGCTTGTCTTGTTGTCACGGTAACAGAGGTGTTCATTCACTTCTATGTTTGGCATTGAGCTCATAGTTAGTGCTGCACTTTACTGACAGCTGTTTCCACTATTCTGTCCCCCCTCATTGTATATAAATAGTGAGGGACAAAAAATGAGAAACCCCTCTCAGTATAATGCAGTCCAGTAGCAGACCTCTGCAAACTACAACCTCAGTAATAAACACAGAATTAAAGAGGCACATTCTGCACAAGGTCAACACAAACTGAACTTTATCAACTGAACATTATAAAGCTGGAGCTGAGGAAGGATACACCTACATATAAAGTATATTAACCTGTAAATATATTTTATTAGTTGATTTATAATTAGTATTAATAATCTAATCTGCGAAGTAACTGGTAACTGAAGCTTTCAAATAAATGTAGTGGAGTAAAAATTGCATTGTTTCCCTCTGAAATGTAGTGGAGTAGAAATGTAAAGTAGCTTGAAATGGAAATACTCAAGTACATATTGTAGCACTGTAGCACCACGAATTAAATAAAGAAATTCTCTATGATAATAATTCTCCCCCCCAAAAAAGTCCCATCAAAAATTTAAAATGAAAGAATCTATTTTGAATTCATGAATCATCATCAGCTGTTTGAAGATGGTTAATTCCATGAAGCGATGCGTTCGTGTCGTTCCCGTTCAGCTGGAGTGGCGCCGGCTGCAGGGCGCCGGCGGCGGCGCTCGGCTCCGTTTGGACGCACCGGTGCCTCTTCAGCTGACACAGCTGGGAGAAGTTCTTCTTGCACTGGTCGCACCAGTACGGCTTCTCCCCGGTGTGGATGCGCTTGTGCGCGTAGATCTGACTGTACTGTTTGAAGGACTTCCCGCAGAGTTCGCAGGCGTACGGTTTCTCTCCGGTGTGCACGCGCCTGTGCACCGTCAGCGCGCCCACGTGCGTGAAGCTCTTCCCGCAGAGCTCGCAGCCGTACGGTTTCTCCCCGGTGTGCAGACGCTGGTGCCGCCTGAAGGCGTTCAGGTGGTTGAAGCTCCGGCCGCAGTGCTCGCAGCCGTACGGCCTCTCCCCGGTGTGGATGCTCTTGTGGGCCTTGAGCGACTGCTGCTGCGCGAAGCTCTTCCCGCACAGGTCGCAGCTGTACGGCTTCTCCCCGGTGTGGACCCTCTGGTGCCGCTGGAGCTTCGACGGCGTTTCGAAGGATTTGTCACACTGCTGACAGCGGTGAGCTCGGCCTGCGTCTCTCTGCTGACACTGAACAGGACGGAGAAAGAAAGAGAGAGTCCAAGTGTCATTACCTCACATTATATCATATTACTACTGACCATGAAACCAAAAAGTGTAGCATACCGTATTTCACCAATTGATCGCCGGGCCGCAAATAGCCGCCTGGTTCTTTTAAACTCCTGGGGTCTGCACCCATTTTGCGTATTAAACGCCCACCCGAATAACCGCCGGGGCGATTATTTGCATTATGTTGAGGTAAACCCAAAATGAGGCTATTCACCTTATATTTGCAGAAGTAAACAGTTAGCCGCACAGTAACTGTGCTGCACTTCCGTTTTCTGTCAAAATAAGAGAGCTAGCTAACGTTAGAAAAAGAAGGGTGTACCGTAATCTTAAATCGACCGACTAACTCTTATTTTGACAGAAAACGGAAGTGTCAGCGGGAACGACTCGCATTGCGCCAATTTGACGGTTTGCACTGTGTTTGTACGTACAGATATGTTTACCTTATGCCTTACAGTACTTTTGTACTAAAAATTATGTTGGACAGTAACTGTCATCACAGTAATGGCCTGGTGCAGGTCTGTGTAAAAATAAATAAAGGCCTGCAGCGAAGAGCCGACTGGTTCTTTTAAACGCCCGGGGTCCAAGTTGATTTTGCATATTAAATGCCCAGGCTGTTAATTGGTGAAATACGGTATATCCTTAAAAATGTCCAGTCACTTCTCTAATAACCTGGGGTATCAATATTTGGCTTCATGATTTGATTCGTCCTCTGTGTGAATCAGACAGCTTCAGATCTGCTGGGAGGTTTATTTTTTCACTTTGACGGAGCCAGGCTAACGACTCCTATAGACTTCAAGTCTTTATGCGGGAACGGGAAATGCTACCCCTAGGAACTGAACCACTGGACATCCAGAGGTGGACATGGTGTCCAACGTTGTTCCTCGTCATGACAAAAGTAAGGTCTTGTTTCATAACCTTTCGATTTTGATGGCAAAACTTTCATCAAAATTGGTAGATGTTTTTATTTTATGTCGTTGGCAAATGCCCCCATGTAAGCGGGATAATTGGCTAGATTCCAACATGAACTGATGCCCCTTTTCCACCAACAAGAACCTGGTGCTGGTTCAGTGCTGGTTCTAGAGCCGGTGCTTAACTGGTGCCAACAAAGAACCGGTTTGCTTTTCCACCGGCCAAGAACCAAGCGGAGCCACGTCAGAGTCACGTCATGACGTCATCGTAAAACGTGATCACGTGGGTGTGCGAGACGCTCACTCGGAATCACAACAACAAACATGGAGGACAAATGGACGAGCCGTCGTAGCGATGCAAATACAGCTCGTGTCTTTACAAGCCCACACTGAGATCCAGAGGCGAAAAACGTAATTATTGCCGGCTACCCGGCGTATTCGTGGTCGGAACAAACGACGAGTACGTTTAGCTTTACGTTTATAGCGTTCACTGTTCCTGTTTGGGTCTGTAACCCCGCCCACCAATGACGTGGTGGGTCGTGTCATCGGTTCTTTCTCTGGCTCCTGTTTAGCCCCTGCTCCAAGTTGGTGCTGGCCTGGAACCAGTTTGGAACCAGTTTAAGATAAGATAAGATAAGATATTCCTTTATTAGTCCCACGGTGGGGAAATTTCACGCATCACAGCAGCAAAGTGGATAGCAAGATACGAAGCACAATTTACACAATTAACAGTATATACAGATAACAGTACCAAGAGCAATATAAACACTGTAAACAAGGAATGTAGAAAAATACTATGTGAACAATTTAAACCACAGAAGAAAAAAACCTGGGGGACAACACACTCCGGAGGTTCAGGGTTAGTGTGAACCCACGAGACCAAGTGGCAGAACCTGACTCCCGGACCTGGGTCTCAGGAACTGTCACACTTGATCCAGCCTTATGGGTTCACCTTATGTGGGGGGGTTAAGGTGCTGAGAATGTGCATTCTAGTGCAGTCGGTGCAGACCTGGAGAGTGTGTGGTCTACTGGGAGCACTGCTTGTTATAGAGTCTGACGGCTGCAGGAAGGAAGGACCTGCGATAACGTTCCTTCACACACTTTGGGTGAAGCAGTCTGTCGCTGAAGGAGCTCTCCAGTGTAGTTAAAGTGTCCTGCAGGGGGTGGGAGTCGTTCACAATCATGGATGACAGCTTAGCCATCATCCTCCTCTCACCTACCACCTCCACTGAGTCAAGGGGGCATCCCAGGACAGAGCTGGCCTTCCTGATCAGTTCATCAAGTCTCTTTCTGTCAGCCGTCGAGATGCTGGTCCCCCAGCAGACCACTCCATAAAAGATGGCTGATGCCACCACGGTGTCATAAAAGGTCTTCAGGAGTGCCCCCTGCACTCCAAAAGACCTCAGTCTCCTGAGCAGATAGAGTCTGCTCTGGCCTTTCTTATAAAGTGCAGTTGTGTTGTGGCTCCAGTCCAGTTTATTGTTCAGGTGAACACCCAGGTATTTATAAGATGTCACCATCTCAATATCCGTTCCCTTGATGTTCACCGGTGTCGGGGGGCAGAGTGCTCGTCTGCGGAAATCCACCACCAGTTCTTTGGTTTTCCCCGCGTTGATCTGGAGGCAGTTCCGCTGGCACCAGTCCACAAAGTCCTGCGTCAGTTCTCTGTACTCTTTGTCGTCCCCATCTGTGATGAGGCCGACGACTGCAGAGTCATCAGAGAACTTCTGCAGGTGACAGGTGGGTGTGTTGTATGAGAAGTCTGCAGTATAGAGGGTGAAGAGGAACGGAGCCAGGACCGTTCCCTGCGGGGCCCCCGTGCTGCAGACAACCGTGTCGGACACACAGTCCCTGGTCCTCACATACTGTGGACGGTTGTGAGATAGTCCAGAATCCAGTGTGTGAGGTGATGGTCCACCCCGGTGTGCTCCAGCTTGTCTCTCAGCTCCAGCTTGGAACCAGTTTGGCCCGTGCTACAGCAACAAACCTGACCTACATATGTTTTTGGTTGGAATGCAAACCTGCAGAGTGCCGGGCCTCCGAGGCTCGTGGTTCCCCACCCCGCTAAACAGAACTCAGCTTAAGACAGGTGGTACTGCAACGTGGGTCAGGCGCTTTGTGGGCATTTAATATCAATCAATCAATCAATCAATCAATCAATAGAGTTATTTTTGAGCTCTTTTTCTGCTGCCACATCGACAGCCAATCGTACAGCAGGGAGACCAACATGTGGTGTGAGTCTGAAGAAGCTGCACCACAGAAAGGGCCACTTCAAACCACCGGAAGCACCAGCACCCTGCTCCGCCCTCTCAGATGGCACCGCCCCACGGACCTGACCGGACCGGACCGAGCCTCGGGCCGCACATTTCTGTCTGAGCTCGACCTGAGACGGGAGCAGAGTCACCGAGCCTGTCCTGAGCCGCAGATTTAGCTCGTCCTCCATCGCGGAGCAACATTTACCACCTGAGACAGCCCACGTGTTGCCTCAGCGGCGTCACGTAAACCCCAGCACTGTCCAGGCTCGACAAGCCCGGAACAGACAGCAGGTCTGTGACTGACCCCGAGCCGAACCCCAAGATCATCTCTGGATTTTTGTCCGACCCCGTGCAAAGGGGTGTCCACAAGCTTTACAGGCCATGACCCCGTAAAAAAATAAATCATAACCAGTGCAATCACACACTATTGCTTAAGATATGATTGGACTCTGATTATATTATTATTAATATTATGATAATATTCTGGTTTCTGTCGGTTCTGTCCTAAGAAGAACACTCCTAAGACTGTAAATGAGACATTATGATTATTAGATAAATTTTGTGATGATAAGCGAAATTGCTTTTTTAGTCCATGTGTTGAAAAAAATCTCAACATTTTCGGAGTCAGGCAGAAACAAACTGCATGCTAAATATTTTGTGTGGAATTGATTTATCACATCTACACTGTAAAACTGAGACAAATCTGTATTTACTCCACAGCATGTGAACTGGAATATGGACGAAAGGCTGAATGAGCGACTCGTGAACAGATTAATCAAATCAAACTGCTGCCTCGTTTAGACTGAGGTTTTGCTCTGTTGATTCCATGTAAACGTGATATTTCTCTCACCTCTTGTGCAGAATTCATGTTGCCGCCTCGGTTTCAGACTCCAGGTTCAGCACAGCTGCAGTGTGAACAGACAAAATATGAAAAAAAAAAAAAAAGATTTTAAAAAGCAGCAGGCAGCAGAGGTTGGGCCAGTTTAGTAAAAGAATATAATGTTAGCTCTTCATTTAACTGTGAATGTGTGTGTGCAACTCATCTCCTGAAAGTAAGCAGTGTGTGTGTGTGTTTTTTTTTTTGTTTTGTTTTGTAAATTGTTTTTATTGAGTTTTGCGGTTTTTACAAGACAGGAAAAAAAAAAGAAAATTTTCAGGTCCACAGATCATAAATGTCATACATTTATATAGAAAAAAATCAAAGAAATAAATAAATTAAAGAAATAAAATAAAGTGTAATAATAATGATATATATATATGCAAACACCGATCAATAAAGATACAAGGACATGCTGGAAATTAGTGAATATGTGTGTGTGTGTGTGTGTGTGTGTGTGTGTGTGTGTGTGTGTGTGTTTAATAAAAACATTCCTCTACAAAACGCTGGAAACATTTTCTGACATGTTTTTAAGAGGATCAAAGAACTTTTCTCTGCTTGTTTGTGTAAATTCACTGACGACAGAAATCCATGATCACAGATCTGCTCTGACTGAACTGTTTCTTGTAATTATTGAAATTAAACTGCATTAATCAGCTTGTTTTAACTGTTTGTTTCTCTTTAACTTGGATCTTTTATGACTTTTGTCATTTTTATGTCCCATCATCCTGCACTAGAGGCTGTAAATTAAAAATTTTAACCAATAAAAACCTTCATAAATCTGTAAACATCCTCTCTCATCCACCTGTCCCTTCAAAATAAAAGTGTGTTTCTCTCCCACTTCCTGTTTCAACAGGAAATACATCAAATGAGGAAAATAAGAGCCGCTTCCTGAGCTCTGCAGCTTCAGGTGGGTTTACCTGAACCCGCAGCTCAGAGTCTCCTGTGTGTCCTACCTGTCCTCAGGTGAGTCTCCTCTCCCGGCCCAGAGAGCCGAGGGAAGCCGAGAGGAGGAAGCTGCTTTGTTGTGTTCACCGTCCGTCCGCCATGTTGTTTCAGTCCCGCTGCTTCTCCTCTCCTCCTGCGGGGCAGACGCGACGCTGCAGCGGCACACACCTGCTGGCCGGAGCCGCTCTGAGGACTCCGAGCTCCGGACCTCGGGGATTCTTCCAGAAGCGAAGCGGAGCCGCACAGCTGGAGGAGGAAGCGGCCTTTGGCTCAGCGGCTCTGCGGCAGTGTGTGCTGCTGCTGCTGCGGAGCGACCGCACATCTCGCGAGAGAAGACGAGAACACGTCGATGGAAACTAACCCAAGAGAAGCGACTCGCCTCTCAAACACAAACAAACAACAAAAAGATAAAATAATAAAATAAATAAACCACTTACCAACCATAATGTCTGAGAGAGCACTTTCTCAGTTTATCTATGAATGTTTATGACTTTGTTGCGGTGATTATTGAGCTGCTGGGTCGCAGTGGCTTTGAAAGCGAAGCGCACAGCGACATCTGGTGGTCGGCCGAAAGTACTGCACCCATTTAAACTAATCACCATAAAGGTTCGTGTCAATATTTAAAATCATTTTATGGAGATAAAGTAATTTACCTATATTAGATTTGAGCATAAAAAACTGATATAAACTGAAACCTAAATCCAGCCCAGCTGTCTCTCCCCATGCTGTGCAGACCTTTTGGGACTGAATCAAGAAATTTCAAGAAAGTCCAGAGAAGAAAAAGATCTTACCACGGAAATCTTTCCTAATCAGAAAAACACTCGAAATCCATTAAAAACTATGAACACATTGTGAATAAATGAGCAGGCAAGGCTGGATTATGACGTGAATGAAGGTTTGAATTTGACAGGGCTAAAAACATCTGGACATCTGAAGACTGAGCATTAATCCACACACACCAAGAATGAGACCGGGTCTTTATTCAGCTCCACAAACGGACTATGATGCGAATGCCACTTGATCAATTTATACAAGATATGTGAGAATTTATGTTACGAGCCAACATTTAAAAATACTGTGCTTTGTAATATTATATTTTCTTCTTTCACATTTTTGTCATTAAAGAGGCATTTCAGCCGCATCATTAAACAATCCAGAAGGATGAGGAAGCGTCTCTTCATCCCAACAGCCTCCACAGTTTGTGGATTTCCATATTCACCCTCTAGTAAAATGCTGTCTGAAGGCCTGGGCTGATGGACGACTTCGTTAAAGAGGCATTTCGGCTTCATTTCAGCAGATTTAGCCTGACTGTCCATCTCACCATTTGGATGTGAAGGAGGCAGACGCTGCAGGTATAGGGCAGTCTCAAGATCAGTTTCTACAGTATCGACTGTCTGGTCTTATTGAGGCTCTGGTCTTATCGGTGAAATTCAACTTATTATTCTGACCATTTTCCATGTGAACTGATGATAAATCGATCATTTCTGGACTTCATCTGTTGTGGCATCGGTCTTCCATAGTTGTGAGGAAAGAGTGAAGTCACTTTTATGTTATGCTCAGGTTCCCCCATTGGCCGGGCATAAAACAGATTATTTTGTGACTGTGGATGCTAAAGATGTTACTACATAAGACAATAAATGGGAGTTAACACAAAGCAGTTTCCAGCTGTAAAATATTAAAACAAATAGCTATGATGTAGAATATACAACAGACGATCAGCAGATGTAATTCATGCTGGAAAAGCACAGTGAAACACACGACCGAGCTCAGCTGAAGACTGCTTTACGTCTCCACCATCAACAAGAACAATTCAGTCTAATCTCGTCCTAAGTTTGTCAACCACGATCTTCAAAACTGGGATCCGCGGCTCTGGAAGAGATCGTTCTGGAAGTGATGTGTCCTCCTCCGTCTAGTCAAGATTGCTGTTTGTCTTGGGATTTCTCTGGAGGCTGTGGTGGGATGGAGGACGGTGGGGTTTGGATGCAGCGGTGCCTCTTCAGCTGAAACGACTGGGAGAAGTTCTTCTTGCACCGGTCGCACCAGTACGGTTTCTCTCCGGTGTGGACGCGCTGATGCGACTGAAACGTGCTCAGCTGGGTGAAGCTTTTACCACACCGGTCGCAGCCGTACGGTTTCTCTCCGGTGTGGATGCGCTCATGCTGCCTGTACATGCTCAGCTGATGGAAACTCTTCCTGCATCGGTCGCAGGTGTACGGTTTCTCCCCGGTGTGGATGCGCTGGTGCTGTCTGTAGTCGCTGGAGTATCTGAACCTCCTCCCGCATTGATCGCAGCGGTACGGTTTCTCTCCGGTGTGGATCCGTTGGTGTTGCCTGTAGTCGCTCGAGTACCGGAACCTCATCCCGCATTGGTCGCAGGTGTACGGTTTCTCTCCGGTGTGGATCCGCTGATGCCGCCTGTATGCGCCTGAATGATTAAAACTCTTCCCACACTGATCGCAGCGGTATGGTTTCTCTCCGGTGTGGATGCGTTGATGTTCTCTGTAGTGACTTGAGATGCTGAAACTCTTCCCGCACAGTTCACAGCGGTACGGTCTCTCTCCGGTGTGAGTGCGTTTGTGTGTCTTTAATGAACCCTGTTGTGTGAAGCTCTTCCCACACTGGTCACAGCTGTAGGGTTTCTTTGCCGCATGAACCCTCTGATGATGCTGCAGCTTCGACGGCGTTTCAAATGATTTGTCGCACTGCTGACAGCGGTGAGGTCTGCTTGTGTCTCTCTGTTTAAAATAGAAAAGAAGAAGAGAGAGAGAGATGTCACAGGTGGCTGGGTTGAAGAGGTTAAACATGAGTATTGCTTAAAAAAATCTTAATAAAAACAACAACAACACATGGGTAGGTTTTGATATGTTGTGTTTCCTTAGCTCCTTGCATCTCCTACACACTGCACAACTTTTGTCTTGGTTGCTGCTTCCCAGACTTTGAATTTTAGGTGCAGCTCAGCGGGAACCCTGTGTTTTTGTTGTTGTGGTTGGTGCCTTGTGAAACAGGAAGTGGGAATCATGCAAAAACGTGAGTCTTTGAGTATTTTCACTGTAAAAGTTTGGTATGTTTTTCTTGGAATCAAGCATAAACCAATTTGAAGCACTTTATATCAATTCAAGCCAACTTTAGTGTAATCAATTCTATTCATTTCTTTTGGCTAATTGGCATTATCAAAAATTGATTCACCAAGGTAAATAATGAATTCTTACACCCTTGTAAAGCCAGGTTAACAAGAACAATCAAGAATGGTTTGACGACAATAACAAAAAGATCTCGAGTGCCAGATTCCACTTTCAAGAGCTGAAATGGAAACGCCAAACTCAAATCAGAGAGATCCAGATCAGCTGGTGGCAACAAAAAGCCGAAGAACTTCACAAGTCTGCAGATTCCCGAGACTTGTGAAAACCAAAGAGCTGTGTGAACCAAGTTGTCCTTCAGCAGGAACTCTGAAAACAACCAACAGTGTTAGCATTCTCGCTGGAAGCGCTGGAAAAAACCATTTCAACAGCTCGCTCCTAAAACAGGAATTACCCCAAGATGTTTCCTTATCTCTCTGGTCTCAGAATCAGAAATTAGAATCAGAGATTGTTAATTGATTTGAGCTCTTGAAAGCGGATTTGCGTTGCATTGGATGTTGGATCTTGTTAAAGGGATGAGACTCAGGTCTGCTTGCTATCGTGCCGAGGATGTGTCTGTCTGTCTTTCCAGTCGTCAGAAACACAAACACAACAAACGAGGACAGAAAACAGAGGAAATGAAATACCCAGAAGCCAGGATAGCCGACGGCGACTTTTTACATTTTCATTGTAAAGCCGGGATGAACCAGGAGCTTTATTGGACTTTTGTCTTATTTAGCATGAGGCCGAAAGTCGGATCCTGTGGTGCCACATAAATACTGATTGATATTTTTTCTCACCTCTTGAGACGAGCTCATTTTGCCGCCTCACTTTCAGACTCCCAGGTCAACACAGCCGTCCTGAAGTGAGGCTGAAGAGAGACAGCCAGTAAGACAGAGAAACCACAACAACAGTAACATACTCATACTGCTAAATGGACTGCACTTCTACAGCGCTTTTCTAGTCTACTGACCACTCAAAGTGTTTAACAAAGTCTGCCTAACATTCACACTGATGGCAGAGGCTACCATGCAAGATGCCAAGCTGTCCATCAGGAGCGGTTAGGGCTTCAGTGTCTTGCTCAAGGACACTTGGACACTCTCTGGAGGAGCCAGGGATCAAACCGGGAACCCTCCAATTACCAGACGACTGCTCTGCCTCCTGAGCCTCGATGCCTCCTACTTCTGATATAAAGCTTAAAAGAACCATGCATTTGTTTGCAGACATAATTATTATAATAGTAATAATACCAATAAAAAGAATCCTCCACTTATATGTAAATTCTGAAATGCAGTGCAGTAAAAAAAAAAAAAAAAAAAAAAAGGATTCTGAGGAAGTAATACACAGAATAATTGAATTGATTTAGAGTAAAGCTGCAGGTCATGAAAAGTTGTCACTCCAAAGTTCAGCTAAATTTTGTTGAGGGAGTAACGGTCATGTCTGTCTCCAGCAGGGTCCCTTGACCTCTGACCTCCAGCTGTGTGAATGAAAATGGGTTCTCTCCCCTTTGCAGACACGCCCACCTTCTGCTAATCCCATGCAGTTTGGGCCCCAAAGCCTGCAGTCCACATGTGTTCTTGTGGCCTGTTGTAAAATGGTGTGTGTGTGCAGACTGGGGCCTAAACAGTCTTGGAGCTGCATCAGTTGCTTTGACTGGAAAGCTGAGACTCTTGTGGATTCAATGAGCCACATTTGATTCCTGTGTGATGATGTTGGCCCCCATAGCAGCCATTTCACTGCAGGCAGAGACTTTTGTCAAACTGGACGTCGCCGGAGAAAATGACCTCTAGTGACCTCTAGGAGAATCACAGCCTCATCAAACTTTACACACACAAACTAGAGGAGGATTCAGAAAACTAAAATCACAGTAAATCGTAATATCAAATCACAATACTTCACAAGAATCACAAGCGTATCATCCCAGGCCTCACTGACTGTGCTGGTCGTGTGTTAACTCTTCTGAATGTTTTACTGGGTTTCTGAGAGACATTCAGTCGAGCAGCCGCCCTTTTATCATCAGTCACTGCAACCCTGAAGCGAGAGAGCAGCTTTCTGCAGAGACAATCTTTGCACAGCCTAAACGTGTAGACACCAAATTGCAGAAGTGGAAAAATCTGCTCACAGATTTTTTTTTTTGTATTATTAGCAGAAATAGTGTATCTTAATGCTGACATTTATTCATTCTAACAGTGTGTGTGTGTGTGTGTGTGTGTGTGTGTGTGTGTGTTTTGGAAAGAAGAGTGCAAATGTTAGTTAAGGCCTCTATATGTGTATTTCTTTACAGTCTAGGCTACTTTTGTCTAATTCAATTAACCTTTAATTACCCAACGCGGCATACAGCAACACACACACACACACACACACACACCTGAGAGCTGCCAAGGACACAGTGCACAGTCTGCACTGCTAACCGCTGAGAGCCCAGTGCCTTGCTCAAGGGCACATCGGTTGTGTTGATGGAGGAGAGAGGCTGTTAGATTTTGGCCAATATAATCCCAGAAATAAACTTTTTTTTTTTTAAAACAATGTGAGGTTTATTGTTCATTTCATTTATTTTCTATTATTTCTATTGCTTCTTCTTCTTCTTCTTCTTCTTTTTAATATTCAGCTTATTTGAGATGCTGCTCCCAGTTCAGAATCAGCTCTGATGCGGGATCAATGTGGCGCTCATTCAAGCTCAGAGGTGTGTGTGTGTGTGTGTGTGTGTGTGTGTCGCTGAACTCCTACCTGCAGCGGCTTCTTCATCAGAGGAGGACGGAGGCTCCTGTGTGTCTGACCTGGACTCAGGTGAGTCTCCTCTCCCGCCGCAGAGAGACGAGGAAACTGCCTCCGTCCGCCATGATGCTGCTCCTCTTCCTCCTCCTCCTCCTTTTCCTCTTCCTCCTCCTCCTCCTCCTCCTCCTCTTCCTTTTTCTGTTTCTCCTCCTCCTCCTCCTCCTCCTCTGTGCTGCAGACCCGACGCTCACACAGCCAGTCAAGAGGTTCGGGTTTCGGTATAATAATAATAATAATAATAATAATAATAATAATAATAACTATTATTTTTCAATCGGAGCTGTAGAACTGTGTGTGAATAATGTGGAGTGTGTGCTGCTGTGCGGGGTGGGGAGTGAACGCGCTGACGTTCACCCTGTGTTTTTTTTTTTTTTTTTTTTTTTTTTTTTTCCCGAGGATGGTGAAGTCATTTGAGGGTTTGGCTTATTGGTTACGGCCATACATCGGACTAATATTAGGAAAGATGCGGAGAAACTGCGTGTCAGTCAATTAGATGATGACTTCGCCATCCTAGGGGAGAAAAAAAAAAAAAAATCCAGCCGGGAGTCCCCTTCCAGTCCTCCACTGTGTTCGCGGCCCAGTGTTGCCAGATCTCGCGAGAGAAGTAAGCAAACACGTCGATGGAAACAAACCCAAGAGAAACGACTTGCCTCTTAAACACACACAAGCAACAAAAAGATCAAAAAAAAAAAAAAAAAAAAAAAAAAAAAAACGCTTACCTACCATAGTGAGAGAGTGCGCACTTTATCTAATTTATCTATGAATAGCATATATGTGAATTTATTTGGGATTTCATGAGCAACCATTTAAAAAATACTATAACTTGTCATTTTACTTAAAAAAAAAATTGTTTTCCTCCTCCTCCTCCTTCTTCCTCTTGTTCTTGTTCCTCTTCTCTTCCTGATCAGTGAGAAGCTGCATGGAGGCGCATTTTTAATCTGTGACTTGGAGCTGAACATGAGAATCTGTCAGTTACAGAGCAGCAATGAAAACATGTCAGTAATATAATAACATAATAAAACCTCCAGGTACAGTTTTGTTGTCCTGCTGAGTTCAGTTTGGGGCTCAGGAACAGGACCAGTGGATGCTGCGGTGGGATTGTGGAGCTGCTGGGTCGCAGTTGGTTTGAAAGTGAAGCGCACAGCGACATCTGGTGGTCGGAATAAAGTACTGCACCCGTTTAAACTAACGTTTAATGGCTGCAACACAGTAACAACATATAGAGCAGCTTGCTGGACTGGATCCGCTGGGAGGGCCTGCCTGGTTGAGGTTAAGTTTGAGAATGAGATTATTTTAAGGTTATGCGAACAAATCTCACAAGATTTCCCCATAAGTGTCCCTCCGACGACTCCAATCTAGCACCAACATATTAAAACAGCGAAGAGACACTGAATTATAAATAAAAATGCCATTAACATTTTTTCTTTACATTACATACTAACACCTAAAATGTCGTAAAACATTTTGGATATGTGAATACTTCACCGTGACGCACAGTGACTGATGGAGGGAAAGTAGTCCCATTAAACTAGATAACCGTCTCTTCACCATAGCTCAGATGTCGAGGTGATGACTTTGATGTTTTGTCATGTTCCTGTTTGGTTTTTAGTGTGTAAATAAGCAGCGCTATTGTTCATTTTTTTATGTTTGTGAAAGTGATAATGTGACATTTCCATCTAAGTTAATGTCTATGTGACTGTTCTTTCACAGGTAATAAGAGAAAACTCTTTAGTGCTGAAAAACAAAACTTTATTGATGAGGTTTCTTGAATCCAAGCAATCAGTGTGTTTAACGAGTATGTCAGCACTGTGGAGGACGGATTTGCAGCCTTAGATATGATTCACCTGTTTCTTTACAGACAGAGTGAAGGTATCATATGAAACGAGACAAATTAAGGAATCCATCGGCGCTAAGTAAATCATGCTAGGTTGACGGCCAGGGACCTAAATATTATGTCAAATTAGGTGGTTGACGGGATCTCACATCGCTCCTATCATAACACCTGTCTTTGTGAGCTCACAAAACTCAGCAGTGGATTCATGATAAAACAAGCAGATCCCAGCGTGGAGCGGCTGAGTGAACGTGGTCTGGACTCTGTGGAGGAGAGTCATGGTTTCAGAGACGCTGTAAAAGGACAGAACACCTGCTCTGTGATCCAGGTACACTCCCAGTCTGGAGGACACAGGGCCTTGTATGGGAGTTTCCTCACTGTTATGGATGAATTCAAAATTATTGTTGTGACACTCTAATACCCAAGACTTTTCATTATAACCGAATCGACTTTCCCTCCCTTTTCTGCTCACATCCTGATATGTAACTGCTATGGAAACTCTGAACCCGCTCCACTCCACCTCCCAGTAACACCGTCCAGTCAGACTCTCTCTGCTCAGGACCTGACAGCGTTCAGTGAATCTGTCTGAGTAATCAGAATATCGCTGTCTTCCTAAAGTTCTTGTTACTTTTCTGTTCCCCTCAGATAATAACAGCTGAATGTTTGCTGTGTTTGTGTCCACTGTCATTTGACATGAATATTGTAAGAACTCAGCTCTGGTTTTGGGTTCTGTCTGTGACAGTAAAACATCCGGTTCAGTCACTGTCAGTGAGATCTTAGTCCTGTCTTCACTAAGAACGCCCTGCAGTTTATTTCTGAGCTCTGTCAAAGCCACAGTCACATCCTGAAAGCGGTGCAGAGGGCGGATATCGGTGCAGGGAAGTTGTGTAGATCCACTGAGACGTGACGGCGAGGGGTAACTGTGCAGGAAATGTGTGTGATCCTCTGTGTGTGAGAGCTGCTCCAGCTCAACGTCTTTCCTCCTCAGCTCAGCGATCTCCTGCTTCAGCTTCGCCTCCAGTTCTTCGGTCCGACTCACCTTGGCTTTCTGCTGCGATCTGATTTGCTCCACTGCTTCATCAGCAGAGCGATTGATGTCCTCCACCTCCTGCTGAAGCGCCTTCACGTCTTTCTCTCTGTCCTGGATTCTCTGCTGGATTGTTTTGCGTCTCTCCCCGAGCCCTTTCTGCCTCTCCGATCTTTCTGCTGCAGCTGAGATTGTGTCATGGCCTTTATGTTCCTCCATGGAGCAGAGATAACAGATGCACTGCTGATCAGTGCGGCAGAAGATCTTCATCACCTCACCATGACGAGAGCAGAGCTTGTCCTTCAGGTTCTTGGATGGGTCGACCAGCTTATGGTTTTCAAAGGCAGGAGATTCAATGTGAGGCTGGAGGTGCTGCTGGCAGTAAGAGACCAGACACACCAGACAGGACTTGAGGGCTTTCAGCTTTCTCCCAGTGCAGACATCACAGGCCACATCTCCAGGTCCAGCATAGCAGCCATCAGGAGGAGCAGCTTGGAGTCCCGTCTTCTTCAGCTCCTCCACTAACTCTGCTAACATGGTGTTTTTCACCAGGACAGGCCTTGGGGTGAAGGTCTGTCTGCACTGTGGGCAGCTGTAGATTCTCCTCTGGTCCTCTCCATCCCAGCAGCTTTGAATACACCTCATGCAGTAGCTGTGACCACATGGAAGAGCCACTGGATCCTTCAGTAGATCCAGACAGATGGAACAGGAGAATTTTTCAGAGTCCAGCTGAGTTCCTCCCTGTGCCATGTCAGCTCTCAGTGACAGTGAAGGTCTCAGAGTTTGACTTCCCCCCTGAGAAAAACGGAGCCACAGAGGTGTCCCACAAGAACTTCACAAAGAGACGTCTGAACGCTAATTCCAGTTTCCTGAGAGCCCAGGTGAGAACACAGGTGAAGTTGGAGCTGGTTCTGAAATACAAACACAAACGGAAGAATGTGCATTAAGATTCATCTAGTGGTGGGCAGGTGAAGCCTCATGAAGCACTGAGGCTTTCCTAACAATTGTGCTGAAAAAGATTCAAAGCTTCAAGGCTTCAGTGGCGGTGACATCTGGTGGACAACTGAAGCCATAGCAACCTCTCAGGAGCACGACTGAAGCAACACTGTTTCAATCCCATGTCAGCAATAATCTTGATTTCCCAAAACTGAATAAATACCACACACAGCAAAACAAAACTGCTCTGCTAGCTCAGTCATGTTGGAACTAGAATATCCGCTGGAAAAAAATTTTTTTTTTTTTCATGGACTGATAGTTATACTTCTGCCGACTTCTCAGTCATTTTTAATCTAACAGGTGCCGTGACAGCAGCTGATCTTTATCTACAACCAACCTATATTGACAGTTATATTTAAATACAGGCTACTGCTTTCCAGTATCCAGAACAAACATCTGTCTTTTCATAAACTCACCGGCAGATGTTTTATTTCAGCTGGGGGTGTGTCACTCCAATTTAACGTCAGCTCCGATTAATGTGGCTAAGCAGCAAAAGTAAGGACAGTAAGCAGTCACATTAAGGCTGAACAGAGTTATATAATCACCTTTTCAGGCTGTTATCAATTTACCTCTGAAATAAAGACGACAGTTTTCACAGATTTAATTTATTAAAAGTTAATTTCAATGTACAGACACAAACAAATTGACAAATTAATTAAATCAATGGCCTAGGAAACTCATAAAGACTAAACAAATTAATAACGATTAACAGGCTAATTAATAACTGATAACAAACAAGAACAGAGTTATAGTCGCACATCTCCGTGGAAAATCTTACAGGTACTGTCCGTGGTGCTGAATCCGCCTCAGCAGGTACTGTCCGTGGTGCTGAATCCACCTCAGCAGGTACTGTCCGTGGTGCTGAATCTGCCTCAGCAGGTACTGTCCGTGGTGCTGAATCCACCTCAACAGGTACTGTCCGTGGTGCTGACTCCGCTGAGGCACTTTATTATAGAAATTAAAATTCACAGAGGATCTTGTTTAGCTCTTCTTTCCTTACAGGTGAGAAATCAGCTGTTTGCCCGGTGTTTGTCAGGTAGTCTTGTAGACATTTGACGGCCCAAGACGTTGACCAGGCCGTACCGGCTTCATTTCCTGACTCTCCAGCTGATCCAGCTCTTCACTCGTCACTCTTGCGTATCTCTCCTTTTCCTCTTCTGTCTTGTCTTCCTCGTTCAGCTGTTTATCCAAACTTAGGTCGCAAAATAAATCAAAATTGATAACAAAAAGGTCCATTATGCAGACTAACAAAGTTAACAGCGGCTTTTGATGCGGGTTTCGGTGAAACGTTTTGTGTTGCCATGGAAACCACACAGACTCGGGCAATGAGATATAGGCGCAGTAGCATAATATTTTCAGTGACTGATTCAGTATTTTTCAAATGAGCACGACTAGCCGTGCTGTCATGCTCATTTGAGCACATTCTAAACGTCTGATTGATCAATCAGATTGCTCGGTCGGATCTACGTGTTGTGTAATTTAAAAAAATCTCAAGTACCCCCTGGAGTTCCTCCAAGTACCCCCAGGGGTACAAGTACCCCCATTTGAGAAACACTGTTCTAAAACACATTCCAGATTAACCCAAAGAATAAATCTGCCATTGGCTCAGAATGCACTGAAAGACTATGAGCCAATGAAAAGTTTCAAAACATTTTGAAGCAATGAAGTGCGAAGTGATGCAGCGATGACGTTCGAAGCTTCAAACGTCATCGGTCACGTGTCACTGGTGTTTTGATACAAGCTCCGACACAGCTGCTCGAATCACTTCGCTTCAGGAAGAGTGACACAAGCTCCAAAGCCTCGGTATCATTTTCCCATCACTAGAATCATCCTTAATTATCCAGTTACACAAGAAACAAGAGGAGGCACACACACACACACACACACACACACATGCACACACACACACAGACACACACACACACACACACCCACACACTTAAATGACCAAATGCAATATCTCCTCCAGGCATCTGGACATCTGGAATATCGATTAGCATGTTTATAGAGAAATTTTAACAGAATGCAAAATTCAAATTTACTTTCTATGGTACAGAAAGCTAGAATGTGCTCTTTAATGTGTTAAGACTAACCCTAACCCTCTCATAATAAATGAATTCTATTGTGAAATCTTCCTATATAATGAGGCAGAACTCTCACAATTTGACGTCTCCACGCCGTAAGTGTCAGGCCTTGCAGGAGCATTGAGCCTGATCCCAAGAGCGACATTCCCTTTTAAGTGAGCACAGTGCTAGAGCTCAATTCACCATGAGGTCAACTCTCCCCCTGCATTTGTGAGCAGCGGACTGCACCTTTAATTAATGATGTAGCTGGTGCCAGGCTGTCTACTAACATTCATTCAGTTCAGTTTATTTCGGTCTCAGTTACAATCCATTGGCATTTTCAAAGACTAATAAATTTGTTTTTCAGAGTCCGAAAAGGTGTAGGCTGAAGCCAAGGCTTATTGTGCCTACCCTTTTTACATATGTGTTAAGTTACGAACATAACAGCTGCAATATCATAAGATATGCAGATACATGAAGGCTCAAATATCAAGGAGTTATCGTACATCCACAGCCGACACACCTCTGTAAATCACAGAGTCCGAGGCACAGCAACAGAGCATTGACATCAACATGGCTGCTGAGCCCATCAGCCACAATCAATACTGATGACACACAGAGACTCAAATAACCAGCTGGGAACTGACGGCTACTCACGCTGTGAAGCAGACACGTCACTTTCAGAGCTGCAGCATGAAGACAGAGGACACACAGACGGACTGTCCACTCCCTCATGAGCCAGAGGAGAACCAGAGGAGAAGAAGAGGAGCAGCAAGGAGGTTCTGCTCGTTTCTCCACCCTCAGAAGATAAAAGCTGAGCTCCCGTCCAAACCAAACCTGCTGCTGTTTCTTGCTGTTGGTTTGCTGATTCACAGCGACTCGTTTCCGTCTTTAAACTGGCAGATCTGTGACAGGAGGAGGAGCAAGGAGGTCTGCACATAATTTCTCTGATTGAGAGGAGGAGGAGGAGGAGGAAGAGGAGGAGGAGGGGTCGGGCTTTAGATCATTTCCAGGAAGAGGGGCAATTTCAAAGAAACAGAGTGTGTTTAAGCATCTATTACAACATGAAGTGAAGATGATGACATACTACACACTTTTTGCTGACAATACAGTTAGGACACACAATACTGTTGAAACACTGCAGCAATGAACAACCACATTTTTCATTTTCAAGATTTCCACGCTGAAGTCAGTTCAAAAACTGCAGAATTTCTCTCTCTCTCTCTCTCTCCCTCTCTCTGTTTCTTTAACTTTAATATGTTTTTGGCCAATAATCCAAACAGTTCCTGAGAAAACTTTATTGATTATTAGAAACATGCACTGTATTTACAAATCCAACCACTAAAGCCTGTTAAAAGATTCTGCTTCATTCTTTACAACCATGTATGCACTTAATCTTTGATTTCTATCAAACTAAACTCCTCCACAAAATTACCCTCAAAAATAGTAAAAAAAGAACAGAAAATAAAAAACAATCATAATGTAATTACGAGAAAACTATATTTATAACTATTACATTCCTATATTTATCATCACAAGAAAATGTATATAGATTTTCCCCAAATTTTGGAAGAGAATAAATACTATATATGTATATATATATATATATATATATATATATATAGTTTTTGTTTCTTTTTTTGTGTTGATGTAAGGTGTCCTTGAGTGTCTTGAAAGGTGCCAAAAAAAAGTATTAGTATTATTATTATTATTATTATAAAATAAAAATTAAAATAAAAATAAGGTTTGCAATGAATTAAAGTAATCTATGAAAGATTGCCATTTATGAACAAATTTGGCTGAGGTACCTTTTACTGAGTATCTTATCTTTTCCAATTTGAGAAAAAACATAACATCCCTAAACCAGGGAAACAGATGGGGGTTTGGGGGATTTCCATGAAAGTAAGATATGTCGTCTTGCTAAAAGAGATGTGAAGGCTAATACATCTGACTGTATAGGGCTGATATGAAAGGAGTCGACAGAGTCCAAATATTGGTGCTGGGATGCAATCCGGGACTTGATCAACCCTGGAGGGGTCACCTGGGTGAGGGAGTATGATGTTGAAAGACCCGAAACCCCCAATGATCCCAGGAACATCACTGATGATGCATTCCGGCGCATCCTTAAGATGTATCTTAGAACCGAATCTACTTGAGTTCACAAAACTCAGCAGTAGATCCATAAAAATACACATGGAGTCCAGCATGGAGTGGCTGAGTGAACGTGGTCTGGACTCTGTGGAGGAGAGTCATGGTTTCAGAGACGCTGTAGAAGGACAGAACACCTGCTCTGTGATCCAGGTACACTCCCACTCTGGAGGACACAGGGCCTTGTATGGGAGTTTCCTCACTGTCATGGATGAATTGAAAATTATTGTTGTGACACTCGAATGCCCAAGACTTTTCATTGTATCCAAACAGACTTTGATCCCCTATTCTGTAAGTATCCTGATATGCAGCTGCTATTGAAACTATTTGCTCTCCACTCCACTCCACCTCCCAGTAACAACGTCCAGTCAGACTCTCTCTGCTCAGGACCTGTGCGTATGAAATGAATCTGACTGAGTAATCAGAATATCGCTGTTTTCCCCAAATTCTTGTTACTTTTCTGTTCTCCTCAGATAGTAACAGCCGACTGTTTGCTGTGTTTGTGTCCACTGTCATTTGACATGAATATTGTAAGAACTCAGCTCTGGTTCTTGGTTCAGGTTGTGGCAGTAAAGCATCTGGTTTAGTTAGTGTTGAGATCGTAGTCCTGTCCTCACTAAGAACGCCCTGCAGTTTATTTCTGAGCTCTGTCAAAGCTGCAGTCACATCCTGAAAGCGGCGCAGAGGGCGGATATCGGTGCAGGGAAGTTGTGTAGATCCACTGAGACGTGACAGCGAGGGGTAACTGTGCAGGAAATGTGTGTGATCCTCTGTGTGTGAGAGCTGCTCCAGCTCAGCGTCTTTCCTCCTCAGCTCAGCGATCTCCTGCTTCAGCTTCTCCTCCAGTTCTTCAGCACGACTCACAACAGCTTTCTGTTGCGATCTGATCTGCTCCACTGCTCCATCAGCAAGGCGATTGATGGCCGCCACCTCCTGCTGAAGCACCCTCAAATCTTTGTCTCTGTCCCGGATTTTCTGCTGGATTGTTTTGCGGCTCTCCTCAAGCTCTTTCTGTCTCTCAGTTCTTTCTGCTGCAGCTGAGACTGTGTCGTGGCCTTTATGTTCCTCCATGGAGCAGAGATAACAGATGCACTGCTGATCAGTGCGGCAGAAGATCTTCATCACCTCATCGTGACGAGAGCAGAGCTTGTCCTTCAGGTTCTTGGACGGGTCGACCAGCTTGTGGTTTTCAAAGGCAGGAGATTCATAATGAGGCTGGAGGTGCTGCTGGCAGTAAGAGACCAGACACACCAGACAGGACTTGAGGGCTTTCAGCTTTCTCCCAGTGCAGACATCACAGGCCACATCTCCAGGTCCAGCATAGCAGCCATCAGGAGGAGCTTGGAGTTCTGTCTTCTTCAGCTCCTCCACTAACTCTGCTAACATGGTGTTTTTCACCAGGACAGGCCTTGGGGTGAAGGTCTGTCTGCACTGTGGGCAGCTGTAGATTCTCCTCTGGTCCTCTCCATCCCAGCAGCTTTGAATACACCTCATGCAGTAGCTGTGACCACAGGGAAGAGCCACTGGGTCCTTCAGTAGATCCAGACAGATGGAACAGGAGAATTTTTCAGAGTCCAGCTGAGTTCCTCCCTGTGCCATGTCAGCTGTCAGTGACAGTGAAGGTCTGAGACTTTGACTTCTCCTCTGTGAAAAACCACTAAAGGCTGGTTAACTGGGACTGGCCCGCCACAGAGGTGTCCCACAAGAACTTCATAAAGAGACAACTGAACGCTAATCCCAGTTTCCTGAGAGCCCAGGTGAGAACACAGGTGAAGCTGGAGCTGGTTCTGAAATACAAACACAATTGGAAGAATGTGCATTAAGAATCATCCCTAATTACCCAGTTACACAAGAAACAAGAGGACACACACACACAGACAGACACACACACACACACACACACACACACACACACACACACACACACACACACACACACACACACACACACACAATTACTCACACAAATGCAATATCTCCTCCAGGCTGAACAATATGCTATGCATAGGCATCTGGACATCTGAAATATCAACTAGCATGTTTATAGAGAAATACGAAAAGTTTCTTCTCATAATAAACGAGACTCTTCTATTGTGAAATCTTCCTATATAATGAGGCAGAACTCTCACAATTTGGCGTCTCCATGCCGTAAGTGTCTGGCCTTACTGGAGCATTGATCCTGATCCCAAGAGTGACATTGGCTTTTAAGTGAGCACAGTGCTAGAGCTCAATTCACCATGAGGTCAACTCTCCCCCTGCATTTGGGAGCAGCGGACTGGACCTTTAATTAATGATGTCGTTGGTGCCAGGCTGTCTACTAACATCCATGCAGATACATGAAGGCTCAAATAACAAGCTGGGAACTGACGGCTACTCACGCTGTGAAGCAGACACGTCACTTTCAGAGCAGCAGCATGAAGACAGAAGACACACAGACGGACTGTCCACTCCCTCATGAGCCGGAGGAGAACCAGAGGAGAAGAAGAGGAAAACCAGAGGAGAAGAAGAGGAGCAGCGAGGAGGTACTGCTCGTTTCTCCACCCTCAGAAGATAAAAGCTGAGCTCCTGTCCAAACCAAACCTGCTGCTGTTTCTTGCTGTTGGTTTGCTGATTCACAGAGACTCGTTTCCGTCTTTAAACTAGCAGATCTGTGACAGGAGGAGCAAGGAGACGTCTGGACATAATGTCTCTGTCTGAGAGGAGGAGGAGGAGGAGGAGGAGGGGTCGGGGTTTAGACCATTTCCAGGAAGAGGAGCAGTTTCAAAGAAACAGGGTGTGTTTAAGCATCTATTACAACATGAAGTGAAAATGATGAGATACTAAACACTTTTTGCTGACAGTACTGTTAGAATACACAATACTGTTGAAACACTGCAACAATGAACAACAACATTTTTCATTTTCAAGATTTCCACACTGAAGTCAGTTCAAAAACTGCAGAATGTCTCTCTCTGTGCGTTTCTTTAACTGGTAACAATTTACAAAAAGAGTACAACAATTAACGTTAGTTAATGCGGTAATAAACATTAAGTGACAGGCAATAAACATTAATTAACAGTTAACTAACTGTTAACTAATGCTGTTCATGCTAAGGTATTAATTTATATGTTATTTAAGGGTTATTGTAGATATTATTATACCATTACAGCATTAACAAACATTACGTAACGTTAAGTAATGTTTATTGTTGTACTGTTATTGTAAAGTGTTTCCCTTTAACTTTAATATGTTTTCTGTGTTTTCACACTTGGCCAATAATCTAAACAGTTCCTGAGAAAACTTTATTGATTATTAGAAACATGCAGTGTATTTACACATCCAACCACTAAAGCCTGGTAAAAGATTCTGCTTTGTTCTTTATAACCATGTATGCACTTAATCCTTTGAAATCTGGACAGTCACTTGATTGCTATCAAACTAAACTCCTCCACAAAATTACCCACAAAAATTGTCAAAAAACTATATTCATAATTATTACATTTCTATATTCATAATCACAAGAAAATGTATACAGATTTACCCCAAATTTTGAAAGAAAGTAAATACAAAAAAAAGAGATTTACAAAATTAAAAAAAAAAAAAGGAAAGGAATCAAGACAGAAAAAAAAATCAAAATAAAAGCCCACCCACATGCTGCACCATCAGTGTGTTAGAGCAAACTGTCGTGGCTGAACAGAAACTCAAACTCAGAGGAAACCCAAGTCCCTCCTTCTTGCTGTTTGATTGACAGCCGATCTCCGGGAAACGTGGCGCAGAAACACCACAGAGATGAGAAACAAAGATGGAGACCAAATTATTATTTAAAAAAAAAAAAAAAAAACTGAAACAACACATTCTCAAACATCATGGCTTTCATAACTTTCAGTCAACTTGAATTCACATGCAGACCATCCATTGCTATGCACACGAATCCCAGTGAGGAGCAGCTGGAGTGTTCAACTATGTTCATTCCTGTTACTTCTTTGTTCCCGTCAGATAATGAAAGCCAGGTATTTGCTGTGTTTGGATCCAGTGTGATTTGACGTGAATATCGTAAGAACTAAGCCCTGGTTCTGGGTTCTGGTCGTGGCGGTAAAACATCCGGTTCAGTCGCTGTCCGTAAGATCTTAGTCCATTCCTCACTGAGAACGCCCTGTATTTTATTTCTGAGCTCTGTCAAAACTGCTGTCACATGGGTTTGAACACAGTTCATGCAGTGTTTGTGCTGGAAAAAAAATAAGAGTCATGGCTTGTGGCTTTGAAAAATGAAGAGCACAGTGACATCTGGTGGACTGAGGGAAGAACTGCAGACCAGGACTGTGTTGTACTGTGGGGGCGTGTTTGTCTGCAGGCTTCCACCCGTCAAACATTTTATCATAACCAGTAATAATGGTATCAGATTGACTACAGTCTCCACTAGAGGGGGCTGTTGCGGAAAAACGTAATTCTATAAAATGTGTCCTGTTTCTGTTTTTTTTTTTTTGTTTGTTTGTTTTTGTTTTTTTTTTTTTCCAGTCACAGCAGCAGATCTTCAGTTCCTGGCTGGATTTGTGGAAATTTCAGTCAGTTCAGTGTGAAATATTCATTCAGTGGTAAGATACCAAACATTTAATTTTGAATATGAGGAGAACCGGGACTGAAATTCAATCCCACAGGTCAGTTGGAGAATCGCAGGCCAGACAATCTGACCAATCAGGTGATTTTATACAAAAACGCTGGTGTTCATATGGGCCGACACTCAGCTGGTCAGTTCATGTAGAAAGTCTGAGTTCCAGGTGTCTGAGCCATAAAATACCACCTGACCCGTCCCATCTTCAGTTTGGATGTTTACCCTGAGGAGACCACGGCTCCCCCTGCAGGTCGAATCATTTTAATCTTTTATGGGCAGGCAATTCTTTTTTTGAAAAAAAAAAAAAAAGGTTTTATTAATCCATCTGAATAATATACAAATTATTTATTTAATCTTTATTTTTTTGCCATTTAATCTTAATAAGTCATCCTTATAGTTTTCTTCCTTCAAGTGTTTGTTTTTTATTTTTTATTTATTTTTATTTTGTTACTTATTTCGCTTTACTAACTCTTAAGTATTTTTTTATTTTAATGGTACCTGTCAGAATTTTTATTTTGCCAACTTTACGATGATGTATGTCTTTTTATTTCCTTCTTTTTTCCTCGCCAGATTTAAATAAACACACATTTTAGCCATTTCATTGGCATATTTTAAAGAATCTTTAATTTAACTGGAAAACCTGGCAATTATTGGTGTACGACGTATTTAAACTAGACGATGATGTTAAAAGGAAATGATGCGACTAAACTCCAAACCACCGAGACTGTCAGACATTAAAAGCTGAACTCATAAGTTAAGTAGGACAGGGTAAAAAAAAAACAAAAAAAAAAACACAGAGCACAGACCACAAAAGACAGACACAACACTCGGGTCCACTTCCTGTTTGCAAGAAAAGAGAAAAGAGTCAAACTGAGAGTCAAACCGAGACGTGTCTTCAAAGCCACAAAGGAAAGTACTAGCGAGTCTCTCCTGCCAGCTCAGTTTGAGTTACACTCTGACAAATAACACTACAGGATAAATATGTTAAGGTACGATCAAACTGATTTAACCTGTTGAATCTTTTTGCATCACAAAGTCCTCATGCTTTTACACTTGCATCCGTCAGAGACATCCCTTGACATCTGGGGGCGCTTGCATTTTATCATGAATACATCAAAGCTGGTCCAAAAGATGAGCGAGCTGAAAACTTTTGTTTCAGCCGCTGAAGAAAATTAACTACAGTTCTTCAGATTTTTTTAATGATTTATTTGAATAAAAAATGTAAATGTACTACATCGGTTTGTCATTAGTATTTACATTACAACATGACTATACGGACTGAAGTGTCACATTTTATAGCAGCTCCTACAGGCTTCCTGGAATCCACACAGAAGAAATACCTCAGTCATTCCTCTAGTGAAAAATAATTGATTGTAATAAACATTCACACAACAAATCACTGAAGCCTGGTGGATGATTCCTTCTCAGTCCTCCCAACTACATTTTCACTGACTCCATACAATCAGTGTGTTAAACCAGTATATCAGCACTTGATGATAGTAATGATGATAATAATGAGTACATCTCATCACACTTACCAAAGCTCCAACCTGCTGGGAACAAAATGAACACATGAACAACAACTAAGCTGGAAAAAAGATGAAACTGGGACAGAAACAGCAGAAAACATGAACTGCATACACCACAAAACAGCTGATGCTTTCATATGAACATCTGCTCTGTGATCCTGGTACACTCCAATTCTGGGGGACCATGGGCCAACTATTAGAGTTTTTTCATAACTAATAATTCATAACATGTGTTGCCATACCATAATACCCACGACTTGCCATTAAATCCAAATTCACCATCCCGACTAATTCTGCAAGTATTCCTCTCCATCCGCTCCACTCCACCTCCCAGTAACATCGTCCAGTCTGTTTTTCACCAGGACAGGCTTTGGGGTGAAGGTCTTTCTGCACTGTAGGCAGCTGTAGATCGTCGTGTGATCCTCTCCATCCCAGTGGGTTTCAGTACAGTTCATGCAGTAGCTGTGACCACAGGAAAGAGTTATCAGATCCTTCAGTAGATCCAGACAGACGGAACAGCAGAATTTGGACGAGTCCAGCTGAGTTCCTCGTTCTTCAGTGACAGCAGATGTTTGATTCAGCAGAAAAAAGTTGAGTTCTGATCCAAACCAAGCCTCTGATTCTTTTTCTTCTGCTGGTTTGCTGATCTGAACGGCAGCTCTCATTCTTCACAGCGACTCGTTTCCACTCGTCTTTAAACTGGCAGATCTGTGGCAGGAGGAGGAACAAGCAAACATCTGCTCGTAATGTAACTGACTGTGTTTGAGGGCAGGAAGGAGGGCGACGGGTGATCACATTTTGATTCTGTTCCAGGAAGAGGAAACAGGATGTGTTTAACCCTCGATTACAGCATGAAGACGATGGCAAATTAAGCATTTCATGCTCACATTACTCTACTGAGACAAACAGTGCAATAATGGCCAATCGTAGTTCTAGGAAGATTTCCAATTTTAAAGCTGAAATATATATAAAAACTGTGCAGAATCTCTCTCTCTCTCTCTCTGTCTCTCTCTCTCTCTCTTTCTCTCTCTCTCTCTCACACACACACACACACACACACACACACACACACATCATCAGACTGACAGGAAACAAATCAAACCAGTTCTGAGGAAGAGGTTATTGCAGGGGAAATGTAAACCGACAAATGAAAAAAAAAAAAACAAACCCACTATGACTGGACTGTGAGGAAAATGAACAAAAAAAGAAAACATGAAACAGCACGGTAAGTGTTACGACTTTTAATCACAAATCAATAGAGAGAATGTCAAGGTGATTAACAATCACTGGTATGTACTGGCAGAGAATGACAGTCTGAAACAACCCCCAATTCTGACATAAAAGAGAGAAATAATAATAATAATAATAATTTATTGATATGAATAATAATAAAAGAACATGTCAAAATTGTGTTACTTGTAATAATGTGATAAGATGTATTTCTGATTTATGTAATCAAGTGTCCCTACTTGATTAAATACATTTATATGTCTATCTATGATATGTATAGATTAATATATGTACAAATAGCAAGTTATGTTACTTGCTCGGCTGCAGGCTGAAGAAAGTCAGTAAGTCAAGTTACATCAACATGTTAAAGCCTCACTCAATAAATGATGTAAAAACACACAAAAAAACTTACAAATGTTTAACTAAACTTTTAACTTAACAATTTAACTTAATGTGTTTAACCCATCGCCTTAAGTTTTGTTCAAATTTTTTCCCCAGAAATTTGTAATTTATACTTGTAAATTAAATGTAGCACCTGGCAACACTGACATGCCATTAGAACTATTATACAGATAATGTTGATTACTTTTTTCAGGAAAGTTTCTTAACCCCTTGTAGACTATTGTCGCAAATTCGCCTCAAACCACTTCCGGTCTTAATGCAGCCGAGGTGGTGTGTGTATCCCACTGATGCCTGTTGATGCATATTTCACACATATCAAGAACTGTATTGGAAGCACTCTACCACCAATAATTTAGCATCTGCTTGAAGGCAAAACACAAACAATTTAGTTTTGTAGATAATTGTAAATAAATTCAGGGAGCAAGGGGTTAAAGTTAAAAAGTGCTGCAAACAAAATGAACACATTAACAACAACAGGAGAAAATATCACTGCAACAACACAACACAACAGAACTTGAAGATGTTGCCTTCAAGTGCTGAGCGGATGCATGGACAGACATGGACAGGCGTACTCTGGGACACCCAGGCACAAACCAAAGAAAACAGGTTCCCACATACGGCTGATTTTGTAAATGTCTGCCTACTTGAGCTCACAAAACTCAGCAATGGCTCCATGATAATGAAAATAAATCCCAGCATGGAGCGGCTGAGTGAACGTGGTCTGGACGCTGTGGAGGAGAGTCATGGTTTCAGAGACGCTGTAGAAGGACAGAACACCTGCTCCGTGATCCAGGTACACTCCGATTCTGAAGGACACACGGCCTCGTATGGGAGTTTCCTTTCTGTTATGGATGAATTCAAGGCTATTTCTGTCGCACTCTAACGCCCAAGACTTGTCGTTGTTTCCAAATATACCATCATCCCCTGTTCTGCTCACATCCTGATATGCGGCTGCTACTGAAACTCTCCATCCCCTCCACTCCACCTCCCAGTAACACCGTCCAGTCAGACTCTCTGTGCTCAGGACCTGACAGTGTTCAGTGAATCTTTGTGGATGACGAGAATATGACTGCTGTGCTTTCACTCTTGTTGCCTTTCTGTTCCAATCAGATAATAAAAGCTCTCTGTGTGCTGTGTTTGGATCCAGTGTGATTTGACGTGAATACTGCAAGAAATCATCTCTGGTTCTGGGTTCAGGTTGTGGCAGTAAAGCATCTGGTTTAGTTCCTGTTGAGATCTTTGTCCTGTTCTTACTACGAGCATCCTGCAGTTCATTTCTGAGCTCTGTAAAAGCTGAAGTCACAAGCTTCTTGCTGGACCGAAGATGGATATTGGTGCAGGGAAAGGGTGTAGATCCAGTGAGACATGATGGTGAGGGGTAACTGTGCAGAAAATGTGTGTGATCCTCTGTGTGTGAGAGCTGCTCCAGCTCAGCGTCTTTCCTCCTCAGCTCAGCGATCTCCTGCTTCAGCCTCTCCTGCAGTTTTTCCGTCCGACTCACCTCGGCTTTCTGTTGCGATCTGATTTGCTCCACTGCTTCATCAGCAGAAAGATTGATGGCCGCCACCTCCTGCTGAAGCTCCTTCATGTCTTCCTCTCTGTCCTGGATTTTCTGCTGGATTTTTTGCCGATTCCTCCCGAGCTCTCTCTGCCTCTCAGTTCTTTCTGCTGAAGCTGAGACTGTGTCGTGGTCTTTGTGTTCTTCCATGGAGCAGAGATAACAGATGCACTGCTGATCAGTGCGGCAGAAGATCTTCATCACCTCGCCATGAATAGAGCAGAGGTTCTCCTCAAGTTTTACAGTGGGCTCCACCAGCTTGTGTTTCTTTAACTGGGCTACATCGTAGTGAGGCTGGAGGTGCTGCTGGCAGTAAGAGACCAGACACACCAGACAGGACTTGAGGGCTTTCAGCTTTCTCCCAGTGCAGACATCACAGGCCACATCTCCAGGTCCAGCATAGCCACCATCAGGAGGAGCTTGGAGTCCCGTCTTCTTCAGCTCCTCCACTAACTCTGCTAACATGGTGTTTTTCTGCAGTACAGGCCTTGGGGTGAAGGTCTGTCTGCACTGTGGGCAGCTGTAGATTCTCCTCTGGTCCTCTCCATCCCAGCAGCTTTGAATACAGCTCATGCAGTAGCTGTGACCACAAGGAAGAGCCACCGGGTCCTTCAGTAGATCCAGACAGATGGAACAGGAGAATTTTTCAGAGTCCAGCTGAGTTCCTCCCTGTGCCATGTCAGCTCTCAGTGACAGTGAAGGTCTGAGAGTTTGACTGTCTATCAGCGAATATAATCTGATCTGCAGTGAACAGGCTTATTAGCCCTCATAGCATGCTGTGTGTGAACCGCATGCTGTTCACATGTTTTAACTGGCAGATTTGTGAAAGGGGGAGGAACAAGGAAATATCTGCAAATAATGTAAGTGGCTGTGTTAAAGAGCAGGAAGAAAAGCTAGGGGTGATCAGGCTTTGCTTCATTCCAGGGAGAGGAGTGGTTTGACACAAATAGTTTTGGTGTTGTTGGTAAGACTGACACCTTTTCAGTAAAAATAAACTCATAGAGTAAATCAGACACAACTATTCAGAATTAGTTCTGTCGCTAGATCAGTAGGCACTGTCATGACAACAGGTATTGGTACTGAAAAACATAGGAATGTCCATATCCCTAGTGGGTGCTTGACTGAGGCATCATATCTCGCGAGTCCAACATGCTTCACTTACATCCTTTTTATTGGGAGAGCATTTAGATTCTGACTTTGGATTTCCATCAGATGTCCGAGATTCCAAGGGATCAATAGTTATTAGTAACTAAAAAGTAAAACAAAACCAATCAGTTGCATAAATTAAAATAGCTTAAAGTCAAAATGAGTAGGATTTCCTAAAAAACAAAGTATAGACCTCTGAGCCACTAGCGGTGTGTGCTGCTGGCGCTTAGCTTAGCCAGGAAGGAGGAGCCAACATTGTTGTGTTTACAAACCACAAATGACAAATAACTTTGAGTTAGGTAGAGCTGTGATGAAGTCCAGTGCTACATAAGACCAGGAGCAATTTGGAACCAGTAGGCCACTTGCTGGAGCAGAGCGGAGCTGGGTTTATTGCAGACCTTCTTTTGAGCACACATTGAGAAAGGGGGATGAAGGTCAATGTGTCATCTATCATGAAGGACCACCAGAACTGCCTCTGGATGAATTTGAGGTTTTGCTAAAAATAAGGGTGACAGGTAAGGCAGGAACCATGGGCCCACAGAAGAACTTGGGAACAAATAGTCAGCCCCAAGGGCCTATACCTGGGTCAGGTTTAGAGCACTGAGCCTCCCTGATGGCCAGCTCCATCTGACAGGTGACCATAGCAATGATGCAGGTCTTAGCCAGGATGAGGCTTGGGGCCTTACTGTCTTTCTTAGAGGTGAACAAGTGCAAAAAACATACATCAAGTTTAATGCTCTTGGAGCTGGGTCAGTAGGTTTTGGTGGAACAGTTTTACCAAAAAATAAGGTCCATCTGGCTTTCCAGGAGTTGAGTCTCTTGGCTGTTTGAATACAGTAAAGACTCTCGTGGTCGGTCCAAACAAGGGATGTTCAGCATCCAACCAGAGCCTCCAGTCCTACTGTGCAATCTTATCCGCCAGGAGCTCCCAGTCACTAATGTAGTCTCTTCTGCAGGCAAGAGATGCTGAGAAAAAGGGGACACTGAAACAAGATCACACTCTTCCTGATGTTCAAACCATCCACTTCAACAATGGCAACATTGTGAGCTAGGGCCCAGCTGGATGAGGACAGGAGCCAATGAGAAGCATCGCTTGAGTCCCTCAAGTGAGCCTCAAAGGAGGCATTGGCCTCAGGTTTGCTGGTGGCCATAGGGATGGTGAGAGGAGCAGCCAGACAACTGTAATTTTTAATGAATCGCCAAGTCTGGTGACAAGGAGATTGAGGGATGGAGAAGACCAGTTGGCCAGTATAATGCTGGAGGTGAGGATGAGGGGCTGAGCAGATTGGTGGGCTTGGGAATTGACAACGGATGAAACCTGGTGAGGCTTACAATACAGAGGGGAGGCAGACAAGGCAGGAGGTCCAAAGACAGGCTGGGGTCAGGCTGGAGTCAAGTACAGGCACAAGGAAAATAGGAATTAATTCAGGCAGGATACAGACTGAACAGTAACTGGCAATAGGAAGTGTGACTGACTGCATAACAGAGCCCATGATCTGGTGGTGTGGTAGAGTCTTGACTGGGTTTAAGCACTGGTGGATGTGCTGCTCATGTGGGGACTGTGTTTTAGAGCAAATGAGAATGCTGTGAAGGTAAACCAAGAGAAAGTGGTTTAGCGTGTGCCTCAGGACAAAACTTGTAGAGACATACCCAAGAAGACTTGAGGCTGTGATTGCTGCCAGAGGTGCTTTAACAAAATATTAAGCCATGTGTGTTAATACTTATGTACCTATTATGTTTAAATGTTTATAGTTTTAATAAATTTACAAAAATGTCTGAAAACATGTTTTCACTTTGTCATTATGGACATTTTTTTTCAAAAAAAGAAAACTACACTCTAATTGGTTTTAGAATAAGTCTGTAACGTAACAAAATGTGGAAGAAGTGAAGGGGTGTGAATACTTTCTGATAGCAATGTAAATGTAGGTTAAAGTCACACAATACACTGTCTTGTCTTTAGCTCTAGTGTCTGCTTTTATGAACATCAGATAAATCTGAACTTACTGTACTGCACCACCCAGCCTATATGACCACCTACACTGGTTTTATGGATATTTGTTAAGGACCCTTATCAGTTTCTTACTGCTGACTTTGACTACTTTCCCCACAAGACGAGTGGATAATACAGCTGGCATGTCCTGTGATGGTTCTCAGTTCAGGACTGAGGGATTCCATATGAGTCATGATCTACAACCATGTCTGGTATTAAGAAAATCAGGTTTCGCTTCATTTTAGGATGAGGAGCTGTTTGTAAGAAGCAAGGTGTGTTTAATCCTCGTTTACAAACAATACACTTGACACTAATATAGTAAAGCTCATTGTCAGTTGCTGAAAATTGGCAAATAAAAATAAAATTAAAGATTTTAGCAAATAAAAATAAAAGTAAGAAATTTGAGAAAAATAATACAGGAAAATTACAACAAACAATAAATAATAAAAAAAATATAATTTAGAATTATTATATACAGTATACTTGAAATTTAATTGCATAACTGCCACAAAATTAGCCCCAAAATAAATTTGCAATATTTTTTAAAATAAATGAATAAACAAATAAAAATTGAAACAATTATCAAAAAAATCCCTCAAAAAAATTAAAAAATAAAGTTATGAATGTGAATTTTAAGAGAGAAATAAAACTGTGTGAAAATTAATCTCTTGGGCTTCAAAGGGTTGGTAAATGCACTCAAAAAAATGACACAAACCTTTTATGGGATAAAAATTAAATTAAAGTCCTGAGCGTTCCATTCTCCTCTCTTAAATAAATAAATATAAAACGACAGTGTTGGGTACGTTACTAAAAAAAATCTGAAAAAATTTGTTTTTACTTTCCACAAATTGTAATCACATTACTAATTACTCTTTCTAAGAAGCAGTTATATTACTAATTACTTTACTTCTGCGCTACTTTGTTAAACTGAGATCAGCCCTTATCAGGAGGAGCCCGGACAACAGGTCATATTGATCTGAGATGAGTTTTGCATACAAATCATGTATGAAAATCTGATCCCAGGCCAGCAGACAGGAGGCAGACCAGGCCGAATTGTAATCTCAAAAGTAATCTAATTACATGCAACACTGTTAAGAACATTATTAAAACAAAATAGGTTAAAACATATATTTTTTTCTGTTTTTAAGCTTCAGAGCTGCTGTAAAGTTATTTTCACACTGACAGAGCCAGGCTAACGACTCCCATAGACTTCAAGTCTTTATGCTAAGCTAACAGGAAATGCTACCCATAGGAACTGAACCACTGGACGTCCAGAGGTCGAAATGGTGTCCAACATCTGGACTCAGTCTGGGGAAGTCGGGCAAAGAAAAAGGGGGAGTGGTCCTTTAAATATGTTTCTGTGTTGTAGTTTATATCTGTGCTGATATTCAGTCGTCATATTTTCATGTTGCTGTGAGAGTCAGACAGTCTGGGTTAAAAGTCCAGCTGAGTCTCTCTTTCTCTCTCTATACACGATTGTAACCATGTCATAAACACATGTCAATAATTAACGTGGACTTTTGAGTCTGTGTGTGTGTGTGTGTGTGTGTGTGTTTGTGTGTGTGCGTGTGTGTGTGTTGCATGGTGTTTTTTACCTCACACATAAACCTGTAACACTTAAAGCTTTTAATCGTCATGTGAGCCGCACTCAGACTTACAGCGTGATCAGCGTCTGAGCCCAAGTTAAAAAGCTGTCAATGCTGGTTTATAGAGACACATAGGGAGAGAGAGAGTGTGTGTGTGTGTGTGTGTGTGAGAGAGAGAGAGAGAGAGAGAGAGAGGCCTGCAGACTTTGTCCCGGCTGCAGGAAGTCGTCAGTCCACCAGCAGCTTCACCGCCGGCGGCCGCAGACTGAGGAGCTGCAGCACAAACCAGTAAGTACCACTGGGAGAACTGGGAGGGACATCTTCCAAGGGGTTCTTGGCAAGGTGGAAAAACATGGTGGATCCTGTTCGTCTGTCAGGGTGTTTGTTCTCCCCTCGGCCACGCCCCGTCGTTGCATCGAGCGGTTCTTATTTTTTTCATGTTTCTCTTTTTTCGACTCATCACTGCTGGAGATGATTACCATTAAAATCAAAGCTATATGAACCAATATCATGTAATAGTATTATATAAAAGTAAAATGAACTCTTGCAACGTGAGAGTCATCACTGTGGCTCTTCCTCCGAAAGACAGTTTACAGCCTGTTGTTGTTTTTTGTTGAGTTTTATAATTTTCTGTGTGGGCCTGAATAAGCTCCTCCTCTTCCTCCTCTTCGCTCCCCTTGCCTTCTTCAGTCTCTGAAATGTCTCATTCTGCAGATAAATAGATCCACATTTCAGATGTGGCTCTATTTGGCCTCTGTGGCTGCAGAACATCTGCACCTTCACCACATTTTCAAATTAAAAATAATCCAAGTTAATCCAACAGGAGCCTTTAAAGAGTCACATGTTGCCCCATCTCCATCCAGAAAACACACATTTTTTTAAACTGAATTTTATCTTAACTTCTGTAAAACCAAGGAAACGGGACTGACTGGGTTTGAAAACATACACTGAGCCCTCGGTGCCCTCTAGTGGTCTGAAGTCCCTCAAATTAAAACTGACGTGATTGGCTGACTCTTCTCACTCACCACAGATATTCACAGCACCACCATGAGGTTGTCTCCAGCATCACCATCATCACCATCATCACCATCATCACCATCATCATCATCATCACCATCATCGTCATCGCCGACAGTGATGGCACCACTAAAAACTCAAGCTCTCCCCTCCTCCTCCTCCTCCTCCCTCCCTCCTCTGTCTCTGCAGAGTCCACAGCTGCAGGCTGAGTTTCTAAAAGGTAATGTCACAGCTTCACGGTTTTATCACCAATCTACAGAAGCACACTGCAGTCACTCAAGAAAGAAAAAAAATGCTGTCTTGTCTTTCTGGATTAAAGAATTAAGTGTCTATTATTTTCAGTTGAAAAGCTTTTCTCAGAATTCAGAGACAATTATCTCATTCATTCTGAAAAAACAGCACAGATATTTTTCTTGAGTGAATATATAATATAATATAACCTCTGTGGACAGAAGAGCAAACAGATAATGTGGATGAATTAGTTTATCTTTTTGGTCACCAGGCTGCATCTGGAGTGTATTAGGACTAGGACAAGGACTGGACTAAGACCAGGACTAGGACAAGGACTGGATTAGGACTGTGCTAGGACTAGGACTGAACTAGAACTAGTACTGGACTAGGAGTAGGATTAGGACTGGGACTAGGACTGAACTAGAACTAGTACTGGACTAGGACCAGGACTAGACTAGGATTAGGACTAGGACTGGGACTAGGACTGAACTAGCACTAGTACTGGACTAGGACCAGGACTGGACTAGGATTAGAACTAGGGCGAGGACTTCTCCTGCTCTAATCACTCTGAACCCCTTCCTGTTTTGCCCCCAGAGATTCAGAACAAAGCTCGGTCCAAAGACGAGTCCCCTGAATCCTCCGTCTTCTCCTCGCCATCCTCCTCCCCCTCCTCCTCCTTCCTTCCCTCCCCCTGCAGCTCCACCCCTTCATCCTCCCCCTCTCCCTCCCCTTCTCCATCCTACAACAACAGAAATGGTGAGTCTACTGTGACAATCATGGTAGTTTATTTTATTTATTTTATTTTATATTGTGGTGTCATTTTACATTTGTTAAATGTGGTGTTATGTTTTGTTTTTATGTAATGTTGTGTATGATGTTAGGCTGCCATTATTTGTTATCTGTTCCTGATTGGTCAGAACTGAGATACCAGTAAGTTTCCTTCATAGCGCACTTAAATGGCATTTTCTTTGACTTTTGCCAAGATGATAATTCTCAGTGGCCTGCAATTTATAAATTAAACAAACAAAAACTGTCTGCTTTTTCACTTCCTGGTGTGTGATATTTTTGAAGCAGCTGCGCTACTCCTGTTGACCCTGGTTAGAGACTTTGCAATGTGTTTCAGTCAAGAGAGAAAATAATCATTGTCAGGAGACTAAAATGATCTAAAGTGTGGCCAGACTTTGTTAAAGTTAATAAAAATACTGGTTCATCATTGCAGTCATGTGGAGTCAAGTGTGATAGTTGTGTACTTGTGCATCATTGAATGAAAGTCTGAGCGTGGTAGAGAGCGATGTCATCGGCATATTGGAGATCCTCTTTGCTCTTGGCCTTGAGCTGCTTGGGATTGAACAACATCTCATCCAGGATTTGAAAAATGTTGTGGCCAGTGAGACGGAGGGTGGTAGCGAGGAAGACACTGGCAGTCATGTTTTCATGTAATAGCCTATTTATTTTATTTATCTACTTATTTGATAGGGACCAATACAATGTACATAGACAAACTGAATAGAGCTATCCAATTTAACTATCATCGTGTCTGTAGTGGATGCTGATTTTCAATACCGGTCCGTAGAAGGGCTGAAAAGAAGATTGAAGATTCATTTGGTGTCTCTCTTGAAAGTGGTGACGTTTGCAGCAATTTCAAGGGGTCAGGTAACAAGTTCTAGGACATTTTGCAGAATGAACCTTTACAGCTGCTGTTTGAAGCTCCTGTGGTGGATCTGCTGCAGCTCTGCAGGCTCTGGGTGTGTTTGCAGAGAAGCCGAGGAGCCGAATGTCCATTTAGACATTTGAGCACAAGCTTTATGTAAAGAAAATCAATACAGTCGCAAAACTTAGAATTTTGTATTTACTTAAAAGGCGACGGTGATGGTACCTTATTTACTTTTTGCACAATATTTTCAAAGCATGATTGTAGAGACACTCTGGATTTGATGACTGACTGGCTGGCCTGGGACCAGCCTGTTAAACCACTGGACAGATAAGAGAATATCATTGAATTTAGAAACAGAAAGGCACAATCAAATGTCAAGCAATTTCCTATCATTTTAAAAAGCTTCGATTAGCCCAAATTGTGCCAAACTAAAGAACAGCCATACTGACTCTGATTTAAGACCTAAAGGCAGAATTTGACAGAATTTGAGGGATTTTTAAGTCAAATTCGAATTCATCCTCAATACACTAACTTCTGTTATAAATGGATAATAAACCAGAAACTTTGGGCAGCAGATAAGAGAATTTATTTCTCTACAGCAAATAGAAACAAATTAAGTTTTTTTTTTTTTTTTTTTTTTTTTTTGGGGGGGGCTGAGAAGCAAAAGTTTGGCAGGTTTTGAAATGTTGATTTGTTTGTGTGTTTGTGTGTGTCCAGCTCGTCTCTCTCTGTCCAGTCCTGAGCTGCTGTCCGAGCTGAAAGAGTCCAGGGCACACCCCCTGCGACACGTCCCCCCCCACAACGGAATGACCACCGTCTTCTCCGGCCGAGGGAGAGGAGGACAGGTGAGAGAAGATTTTGTTTCTAGATTGAAGGCTCTATCAGCGCAGAGAACATGCAGAGCTTCCCATCGAACCTCAGGACTGTAGAAAAACACCTCAAAGCTCCACTGATAATCTGATCTGTCCAATCAGAGGTGTGAGAACAGTCAGATCACATGACTCGGAGACCCTGTGAGCTGCATTCATTATCATGACAGCTGTCACAGACATCATGTGATTCATTTAATGTTCCTCATCTTTCTCTCTAGAGCGTCCGCCACGCCCCTTCCTCAGGACCAGCCAACCAGAGGACAGCGTCAGCCAGGACAGCCAACCGGGAAGTAGAGACGGGCCAGAGATTAACCAATGGGACGCATCGTTAGAATCATCTCCCAGTGCGTTCGATGTAACAGTTCCTAGTAAAAAACGGAAAAAAAATGGAAAAACTCAGGGAAGGAACGTCTTGCCTCCTTGTAGAGACACGGGACGCCACCTGGCCACACGAGGGCGCTCTCACCTGCTCACAGTGTAATTAATTTCTCAATGAATAAATAAACGTGTGCCCGCGCTCGTGGTTTGTGTTTGTGAAATCACAGCAGAGGTGATGAGGAGAAGAAAGACAGGAACGTAACAGCGCCCTCTACTGGCGCCAGCCGCTCATTAACAGTTCCCTAGACCATATCCACATGGCGGCCATCTTGCTCTGATGTCACGCTCAGGGCTGGAGGCTGTGAGCAAAATCATAAAACTGGTCATATTTCAAAGTAAAACAACATATTTGATCACCGGTCAGACAACAGCTAACGCTAGCATGCGGCCACTTCCTAGTCATTTAATTTTTAAATATCAATTAAACATCTTGGACACATTTGTGTCCAAGACTGGATGTGCCAGCCTTCATCACACACACACACACACACACACACACTGCTGAGCTTGGATCACTTCAGTGTTGATGTAATTTGTAGGAACGTCAAGTGGCTGAATGCTAATGTTAGCTGCTGTAGCTAACAGCAGATCAAATCTGTAGTTTTATTTTGAAATCTGAGTCCCTCTGGAGTTTCTCTCTCTGTTGTCTCTTCAGGTGTTCCTCAGTCAAAATCCAGACATTTTCTTTAATAAATAAAAAAATGCTTGTCTTTTCAGGAAAACCCTCCAAGATTCTTTGTAGTGAATACAGCAAAGCAAGTCAATTTCACTTTTTTAAAAATAATAATTTCTGTCAAATTCCTGTGCATACTAAAAGACATTTCTCTATATATTCATTTAGTTTGTGTGTGAAATTATTTAGTCGGATGTTTTTTTCTTCATTTTAATTTCCTCAGTGAACCTTTTATTATATATATATTTTTTTCCATTTTAGGATGTATGCTTTTGTTTTTGTCTGAACTGATGACATTCTGCGTCTTATCATATCCACAACATTGTGTTCCCAACTTTAGATTATTCCCAGTCAATGAGATTTTTTTTTTTTTTTATGAATTTTATCCCAGACTAAAGGTATTTTAAAAACAAAGTAATTGTCTTTCTTCATTTGGAATTCGTGCACACACACACACACACACACACACACACACATGTCTCTTGTGTAAAAAGTGCAGATTTGATAAATAAACAAAAAAACATAAAAAGTGGCGTTACATTTGAACACAGAATATTATAAAATGATTATGAACAAATCATAAATAAATGATAATGAGCATGCAGCAAGAAGATTTCCCATGTCATACTGGTCCTGTCCACTAGGAGTCGGATTTGAGTGCATTCTCCCAGGGGAGATCACTGCTGATCCGTGTGTGTGTGTGTGTGTGTGTGTGTGTGTGTGTGTGTGTGTGTGTGTGTGTGTGAGTGTAATGCTCAGGTTTGGTGTTTAGCCTAAATTTTAAGGTGCCAGGCTCGCTCGGAGGGATTGGTTGCCATGGTAACCACGGGGCTCAGGATTATCCGGTCAGCTGCCGTGGCTCGCCTTCCTCCGTCCTCCTTCCTCTTCCTCTTCATTTTTTCTAATATATCGGCTGAAAATAATCTTGCACGTTTTTAGATTTTTATTTTAACTATCATTTTAAATTTGCATTTTTAAAAACTGAGCTCGTGGTCACAGTAAAGGAGAAAAATAATAATAATAATAAAAAAACATACACACACACTTATATGATAACGATAAATATGTAAGTCATATAAATATAAATACATATAAAACGATGCAATGATTTTTATTTTTATTTTAAAACAGTCTTCTCAATGTGGAAAAAAATGAGTGATTAAAAACTCAGTGAATGAATAAAGTGTGTAAAGGAGAAAACACACACACACACACACACACACACACACACACACACACACGCACACACTTATATATTAAACAGATAAATATGTTTAAATGGATATAAAAATGATGCTCTTCCAAGTTTTAGATTTTTATTTTAATTTTTATTTTAAAATATCAGCTTGTGTAAGTGTGTAAAGGGTTAACAAGCATAACGGCTCAGGGAAGAGAGAGTCACGTGACGTTTTGGACCAATCAGAGGCCGTCACACAGCAGCTGGGCTCAAACTGCTGCTGCTTCACCGCGTCGCCTCTTTCCTGCTTTCAGCTCCGTCCTTCTCTGTTTCTGTGGACCAACCGGCTGCAGCTGGTCTCTGAAACAAGTCCAGGGCTGCCTCACCGAGAGGAAGAGGAGGAGGAAGAGGAAGGAGAAGAAGGAGAAGGAGGAGAAGGAGGAGGAGGAGAGGCCTGTCCGGAGCAACATGGCGGCTGAAACCGAACAAAAGCATCAGAGCTGACTCCAGACCCTCCTCTTCCTCTGATGAAGAGGCAGCTCAGCTTCAGGTAGGACACACACACACACACACACACACACACACACACACACACACACACACACACACACACACACACACACACACACACACACACACACACACACACACACACACACACACCGCTCTCTGCTCACGGTGCCTTCAAGTGCTCCTCGGACACGTCGGAGCTGATTCGCTGTGTTTACAAATGCACGCACGCGTGATCGCTACCTCGAACTCACAGTGACCAATAGGAAACTGAGCGGTGACGTTTCTATGACAACGGGAACGGCGGCTGCTCATGCGCAGTCTGTGCTCTTTTTTCTGGGTCAATCAATCAATCAATCAATCAATCAGTCAATAAAAATAAAAACAGGAAGTGAGGAAACTCGGTGTGAAATCTCATCAGGTTGCAGGAGGTTAACCAGACCAACAAGAAACAGATGGAACTCAAAATATCAAAATAAAAGTAGTAATAAAATGAATAATGTCTGAAAAAGGGAATAAACAGATAAAAACAGAAACTTCCAACTGCAGTTGAAAAAGAAATGAATCAATAAGTGTGCACAATAAAATGTTAAAATACTAAAATACTCTGTATGGAATGCGTAGAAGTGAGTAAAACCAGAAAATAAAAAGGTAGGGTGTTAAAACAAAAATAATTGAGAAAATAAAACCGTGACCAAAACAAACAAACAAACAAACAAAAAAAACAACAGAGGGCCTTATTCATGTGGCTTCCTGGAATAACCCCAGTATACACAATTTAAAACAAGAGAAAACCATTAAAAATACAAATATGCATAAATATATGTACACATCTAAATAAATTAATTAATGATAAAGTTTTGTTCTGTTTGTTTAAAACAGTTAATATTAAATATTTAATATTTTATTAAAAAAAAGAAAATTAAAAATTTAACAAAACTAGACTGTTGTGGTTAGAAAAGTAACAGTAGGTTTTTTTTGGACAGATGAATGAGGCGGGTACGATGCTTGACTGTGTGAAGTTGATTCTTGTGTTGTCAGTCGCCATGGTAACCACTCGCTGAAACAAAATAACCTTTAAAACTTAGCAACTCATTTTAAGAATGTGATTAATTTATCAAATAAAAATTTAAAAGTCAGTCACTTGACCTGCATTCTTCTTCTGTTTTTTATGTGCACGTCTGATTCTCTTGTGTACATTTTAAGATGATTTATTTATTAGAAATGAATGGGCCAAATTTTGCAACACAGCGCATCGCACAGATTTTGTGCTATGTAAACCATGTAGGCCCGTCTGTATCATCTAGCAAACGCTTAAAATCCCCCTAGCAACCACCTTGAACTCCCTAGCAACCACCTTGAACTCCCTAGCAACTGTCTTGCAACTCCCTAGCAACCATCAGGAACACCATAGCAGCTGACTTGCAACTCTCTAGCATCCCTCAGGAAATCCATAGCAACTGCTTAGCAACACCCCAGCAACCATCAGGAGCACCATAACAACTCCCTAGTGATGACCTGGAAACCACCCAGACACCCATAGCAACCACCTGAGACACCATAGCAACCTCCTAGCAACCCCTTAGCAACCACATGGAACACCATATCAGCCATCTAACAATGACATAGCAACCACCCAGCAACCACTCACAACACAATAGCAACTACCCAGCAACCACATGGAACATCATAGCAACCGTCTAGCAATGCCATAGCAACCACCCAGCAACCACTCAGAAAACAATAGCAACCACCCTGCAACCACTCACAACACAATAGCAACCACCCAGCAACCACACGGAACATCATAGCAACCGTCTAGCAATGCCATAGCAACCACTCACAAAACAATAGCAACCACCCAGCAACCACTCACAACACAATAGCAACAACCCAGCAACCACATGGAACATCATAGCAACCATCTAGCAATACCATAGCAACCACTCACAACACAATAGCAACCACCCAGCAACCACTCAGAACATCATAGCAACCATCTAGCAGAACCCTAGCAACCACCCAGAACCCCATAGCAACAATTTAGACTAGCACATTTTATGTTTCTTCAGTAACTCAAGCCAATTATAGTGATTAATATTGTTGTCATTGTTGATGCTACATCTTAGCGATTGTTTCTCTTTGATGTCACAGCTGTTTGGACGGAAGAGAAACATCTGGCGGAGGAGAGGAGCTGTGCTGAAGAGCTGATGCAGCAAAATGAGTTCTGCACAAGAGGTGAGAAGAAGATCCCTGTTGTGACGCTGCTGTTGATCTGTTGCTAACATTAGCCTGTTAGCCTGTGTATTTCTAACTAAGCGGTGTAATATCTGACGATATTCTGGACTGATGCTGATGTTTCAAAACAATTAGGCTGATATGCAACACCGATATGATATTTGTTGAAACTGAAGTCTTTTAGGTCTTCATTACACAGTCTTTGAATGAGCACAAATTCGGTTGTAGGGATTTCTGGAATTATATTTAATATAACATTATCTGATATGAATAAAATTCTTTTTATGAAAACTAAAGCTTTACAACCACCCAAAACACCATAGCAGCTGCTCGGCAAACACCTTGAAATCCCTAGAAACCACTCCGAACACTTCAGCAACAGCCTTGCAACGCCCTAGCAACCTACAGGAACACCATCGCAACCGCCTAGCAACACCATAGCAACCACCTGAAGCACCACAGCAACTCCCTAGCAACCACTCAGAACATCATAGTAACCGTCTAGCAACCAAGTCTCGAGCCCTGGACAAAAATGGATGGATAAATATTGGGCACTATCATCGGCGTATGTGATTTTATTTGCAGATCAGTAGATATTCTCTGATGCCGTTGTAAAGCACTTAGTGATGTATGTCTGTGAAAAGCCCTATACAAATAAGTTTTATTAGTAGTAGTAGTAGTATTACCTGTAAATCCGTGCATCACTACTGTTGTTGACTCTTCAGCCCAGATCATCAGCTCCTGCCATTGTCCAGGTCTCAATGAAATAATGTCATAATATCACAGACTACATGCTCTGTTGAATGACGTGGGACGTGTCTCCTGCTGTCTTCTTCTTTTTGTAACAGAAAAACAAAAGCCGGCCTCACCGCTGTCAGCAGTGTGACAAATCCTTCACAACAAAACAGCAGTTACAGCATCATGAGAGGATTCACACTGGGGAGAAACCTTACGTCTGTCAGGAGTGCGGGAACGCCTTCAGCGTGTTGTCCACCTTAAAGATCCACAAGCGCATCCATGACGACGAGAAGCCGTACTCCTGCGGCTACTGCGACATGAGCTTCAGGTCGTCGTCCGCCAAGACAACGCACGAGCGCATTCACACCGGAGAGAGACCGTACCGCTGCGACGACTGCGGCAAGAGCTTCATCCGGCGGAATTCGTTCCAGGTGCATCGGCGGATCCACACGGGAGAGAAACCACACCACTGCGAGGAGTGTGGAAAGAGCTTCAGAGACCCGCGGCTACTGCAGATACACAAGCGGGATCACACCGGAGAGAAACCGTACTACTGCGACCAGTGCGGCATGAGTTTCAAGTCTCTGCCGTCGAAATGGACTCATGAACGCATTCATACCGGGAAGAGACCGCACCACTGCGAGGAATGCGGGAAGAGTTTCTCCCGACCCTTCTCGCTACAGATTCACATGCGAATCCACACCGGGGAGAAAGCGCACTGCTGCGACTACTGCGGCAAGAGCTTCAGGCTGCTGACGTCAAAGCTGACGCACGAGCGCATTCACACGGGGGAGAGGCCGTACTGCTGCGAGGACTGTGGCAAGAGTTTCAACCAGAGATGCTCACTGCAGGCGCACAAGCGCGTCCACACCGGAGAGAAACCCTACTGGTGTGACCAGTGTAAGACGAACTTCACCTGGGCGTACCAGCTGAAGAAACACCGGTGTGTTCAAACTGTGCAGAGCTCCTCCATGGCCTGTGAGGAGGAAGAGGAAGAGGAAGAGGAAGAGGAAGAGGAAGGAGAAGAAGAAGAAGAAGAAGAAACCTCTGTCTGTCCAGCCACCCCAGGAAGCTCAAATGTGTAGCATTCATGGAGGTCATTTTATCTTGGCCTTCTCCACTCGCGTTCCAGCTGATAACATTACCCAGGACCTTTAAAGGGATATTTCACCTGTAATTTTGTATCAGATACTTGCCGTGTGCTGCCTTCAACTTAATTCATATTCCCAAAACACCAGCTGTCTCTGGTCTAGTGGAAAACTAAATTGGGTCTGCAGTTTTATGATTTTACAAAAGCAAAACTCTATCAAAAAGTCCAGTCTCATTGTGTATACTTATGTACACTACCAGTCAAAAATTTGGACACACCTTCTCATTCAGTGTTTTTTCTTTATTTTTACTACTTCCTACATTGTAGATACTGAAGACATCAAATACATGAAGCAAGACATATGGAATTATGTAGCAAAGAAAAACTTTAGAATAAGAATAAGAATAACTCTAAATATGTTTTATATTTCAGATTCCTCAAAGTAGCCACCCTTTGCTTTGTTGACAGCGCTGCAAACCCTTGGCCTTCTCTCAATGAGCTTCATGATGTAGTCACCTGAAATGGTTTTCACTTCACAGGTGTGCCTTGTCAGGGTTCATTTGTCATTTCTTGCCTTCTTAATGGGGTTTGGACCATCAGTTGTGTTGTGCAGAAGTCAGGGTGGTACACAGCTGACAGCCCTGTTTGACAACTGTTAGAATTCATATTATGGCAAGAACCAATCAGCTAAGTAAAGAGAAACGACAGTCCATCATTACTTTAAGAACTGAAGGTCAGACAGGCTGCAAAATTGCTAAAACTTTGAATGGTCAAATAGATGCTAAGAAACCACTACTAAGGAAAAGCAACAAGCAGAAGAGATTTGTTTGGGCCAAAAAACACAAGGAATGTCCTTTTCTTGTGTTTCTTGGCCCAACCAAAGTGCAAGTCTGTGCTTTGGTCTGATGAGTCCAAATTTGAGATCTTTGGTTCCACCTGTTTTGTGTCTTTGTGCGACGCAGAAAAGGTGAACGGATGGATTCCACATACCTGGTTCCCACTGTGAAGCATAGAGACACTGTTGGGGATTTATTCAAAATTGAAGGCACACTGAACCAGCATGGCTACCACAGCATCCTGCAGCGACATGCCATCCCATCCGGTTTGCGTTTAGTTGGACGATCATTTATTTTTCAACAGGACAATGAGCCCAAACACACCTCCAGGCTGTGTAAGGGCTATTTGACCAAGAAGGAGAGTGATGGAGTTTCTGCTCCAGATGACCTGGCCTCCACAGTTAGAAAACCATTTCAGGTGACGACCTCATGAAGCTCATCGAGAGAATGCCAAGAGTGTGCAAAGCAGTAATCAAAGCAAAGGGTGGCTATTTTGAAGAAACTCGAATATAAAACATGTTTTGAGTTATTTCACACTTTTTTGTTTACTACATGATTCCATATGTGGTCATTCATAGTTTTGATGCCTCCAGTGAGCATCTACAATGAAAATAAAGAAAAAACATTAAATGAGAAGGTGTGTCCAAACTTTTGACTGGTAGTTTATACACAATGAGAGTGTATAATTTAAATCTCTGGCATCCAGTCTTATGATCAGGACCTCACAAACACGCAGATTTTCACTCAAATCTTTGCTGAAAAGAAAACTTTAAAGACAGCTCATCCAGTCAAGCGGACATGTTGCTGCTGTTTTTAAAATTGTAAAACTATGGACTCAAATTTTTTTCCATGGTGTTTTTGGAATATGAGTAAGGCTTGTGAATAAAACCTGATTCATTGGGAACTGAAGGCAGCACATGGTGAGTGTGTTACACAAAAATTATATGTCATGGGTGAACTATCCCTTTAAGACTAAACCCATCCTGTGTCGCTAAAAGGCAACGTTCCTCAGGGTCCAAACGGTGTGGGACTTTCTGTCCAGCCTTTCCAGAAAGACTCAGAAAAGCATGAAAGAATGGAAATTGAATTGTGTATTAATCTGTTTGTCATGTTCAGCTGTAGAGGAACTGATGTGGAAACTGTGTGGAACAGATCTCACGCCTCATTGGATAAAGTGTTTGATTATCATCTGATATGATAAATTATAACTGTTTTAATAAAACCCCCTCCATCCTGTTACAGACGGGACTAGTCTGTCTAAATCCCCCCAGATTGGTGCCTTGTTGATGAGATGAGCCTGTTGGAGAACCTTTATCTGGTCTGGGACGAGGGTTACAAAGGGGCGGAAAATTTCTGGTGAATTTCTGGAAACTTTCCATGGGAAGTTCAGCTGGGGAATTTGGGAAATTTTGTTTCGTCATAAGCAGACATGCGGGCAAACTAATGGCATTTTTGACTTTGACTTATTTTGAGTAGATTTTTTTCTCAGTCCTTCAAGACTGATGGTGGATAAATGAATAGAAATAGGCTCAATGAACAGATGAACACTCGTCAGTCAGCAGCTGAATCAAACTATAACCTACATTCTTATATGAAAACCGGTCAGCAGAAGAACCAGCATCACAGTTGAGCTCGCTGGCACCATGACAGATTAAATAGCTACTAAACACAGTTTGACTTATTTTTTCCTGTTAAACTTTAATACCACAGGTCAAATATATTTACAGCAGTCATATAATCAAGACCTTCCTGACTGGACGTCGTCCGTGGGCTCAGACGGAGGCCGAGTTGTTTGGCCTCAGTCGTCCTGCTGCCGTGTGCAGGACTCTAGAAATGATCTGTGCAGACACTTAGCTGAATTTGCATTAAATCTGGTTGTTTTAATCAGGATTATGCTGCAAGATGGTTTTTTGTCAACTACATTAAGTTTCCTGCTTATAGGCTAACCTGTAATTTTGCAAATTTCCAAGTTATTCCTGTAAATTCCTGTTAATTCCCATATATTCCCATTAATTCACATGGCAAAGTTTCCAACTTTGAAAAATTCCCAGAATTGTGCAACCCTATCCGGGACCTCTCTCTGTTTACTAAACCACTTTGACTGGTTTTAGAAATGCAGTCCATTTACCATCTCAGCGTTCTTTCCATGACTGATGGCTGGGTTGATTGTGGCTGCTGAGTCAAATTTAAGGACTTTATTTTACTTTATTTTCAAGTCACCGCTGCTGCAGGCGCCTGCTTCAAAAGGCTTGTCTTGAGTCTCTTCATTAGTCATGGCTGTGTTTTGGGGCGTAACATGCAGGAAACCAATCAGAATGTAGGCCACCATCACTCTCTGGGTAATGAGCTTCAGACCTCAGAGCTGCTGTTTGCTGCTCAGTCACTTTCAGCAGCGCAGCAACACTGCAGCTGAGCCCACGGAGCTCAGAGGGACACAAGACACTGGACGGGGAAATGACAACTGAGCCGCTGGGAAAGACCCCTGCTTCATGCTTGGGTGAGAGAAACAGCCGTAAAACATTTCAATCAGCATCGCTTTTCTTTCGGTTAATCAAAATGGGTGTGTGCTGCACTGCAGGCCGGTCCATCAGAACAGCATCAGGGATTTATTTCAGTGAGTTTGATCAAAACACTGAATGACGAGGAGCATCCACAACAAGAGGAGAGCTTTAAAATGAACACAGAGAATAGATGAGCTGAGAATAGATGCTCTCACTGTGAATTTATGAGGAACTAAACATGTTTACAGAATTTCCCTTGTTGTTTTGGTCTTAACGGGTGAGCGGGTTTTTACAGGCCGGTGAGCACCAGGCTTTACAGAGATGTGTACATACAGTGGTGGAAAAACGTTTTGGGACACCCCATGCATTTGTGAAATATTGCATTAACAAATCACTCTTAGGTCTTCAAGTGCAATTTCTTTTAGTCCAGTCACAGCCAAAATACTAAACAAATCCTAAAAAAGCCATTCAAAACTTCAAATTGATTGGTTCCATAAAAATACAGAAGAAATTTAGAGTATTGGCTCATTTTGGTGCCAGTGATGAAGGCCGTTCTTTTTATTAAAAGACCCAATTTTTGTTGCCAAGCTTGGTGTCTATATAAAGCCAGCACATTTGAAAGTTTGGTTAGTTTTTCTTGTAAACAATAAACAAACAAATATCATTTGTATTTGTTTGTATCTGTCTAATGCAGCCACACCTTTTGAAACACAAGATTTTCCCACAAATATTTCATGATAATATTTGAGATTGTGTAAAATTTTAAGGGTGTCCCAAAACTTTTTTCCACTACTGTGTGTATACACACAAACACACACACACACACACACACACACACGGTGCATTATGATTGATTGAATGATTCTAACTCTAAATCCAGGAGAAAAGCTCTAACTGGGCCGTTCAGACGCCACACGACTGAGGTTTTTCACTGAGGTCACAGATTTGAGTCTCGGCTGCTCGTTTGGTTTATTTTAACGTTTGTTTGTTCCAGAAAATCAATTACTAGAGTAGGGGTGTACAGCCATTGCACTATTTGTATTCGGATTCGGATTCGGATTCGGGCTTCCGGGAAGAAACCGGAAGTGGGCGCACTAGAGACTTCCGCCAAGGTAGCCGGCTAACTTCCGGTTTAGCTCTCCGCTAACTAGAACGGGAATAAAATACCATATTCATCTGAATATAAGACGATATTTTTCCATTGAAAATGCCCTGAAAAAAAAAACGCCCTCGTCTAATATTGGGGGTCTAAGCAAACACACCTGTATTGTACTTGCATATGTAAACCAGTAGGTAGGCTCACCTGATGCCGCGATTACCGGCGAATGGCTGCATTGTGCAGTCAGTAATCAACCATGTTGTCTGTGTCATTGTGCTGCTGCAGCCGTGTATGAACAAAAGTTGATTTATAATGAAAGGTATATATGGCAGTCTGTGTGCGCCGCTCACCTGTCAGATCCGGCAGACCTGACCGGGTGGGTGTGGTACCGGCCGGTGGAGCGGCCGTCCCGCCTGATGCCGACCGCGGTGCCGGTCGGCAGTCGTTTTGCAGGGGTTGTGACACTCAAAAAAATGTATAGACCGTTTTATGGCCGCTTCTTTTCCCGTTATTGTCTATGACAAAATGCTTGTTGTGTTGCTGCAGTGCTGCCTGCTCATGTTCTGTGCTGCTGCTCCTCTGTGATGACGGACGGGACTGAGCACCAAAACCAAAGAGTGGCAGTGTCTCAGGTGGATGTGATTGACTGAAAACACGCACCAACATGTTTTTTGTTATGTTTTGTTTTAATCTCTTGTAACTGCCTCAAAATTATGCTCAAAACACGCATCCAAACTTTTTTTTTTCCTGAATAATGAGGAGAAACTTCGGACAGAAAAACTATTCGGGATCAAAGCATTATTTGTGTACTTCCGAATAACGTATTCGGGTTCGGGTACATCCCTATACTAGAGTTTATCACTTTAGCACTGAGCAAACCTGTCTGTCTGTCTAAATTTATCTATAATAGAAAATGAAGTCAGCCCAGTGTTTCAAAGAAATGAAATGAGCTGCTGTTTCTGTAATAACGAAAGTGATAGAGAGAACTTCCTGGAGGGGGAAGTTGTGGTGCAACACTTATAGATCCAGAGACAGACAGATGCTGCACGCTCTAGGCGAGGACTAATGAGAGTCACTCAGAGTGAAGAAGAGTCAGCTAATGAAGCAGCGTCCCATGCTCTGGGGTTTTGTGAAGAACTGTTCCTCTGTTGGTGTCGCACTTCTCAAATGAAAGACACACAGAGGGTGACTTGGAAAGTTAAAAAGAGCCAAGTGTCAGTGTGGTGGGCAGGAAAATGTGTCATTTAAACTTTACCTGTTTAAAGTGAAGCTGTCAGTGTCGTCATGGGATTTCTCTGCAACCCGGCGTGAAAACACTCTTCGCTTTGTGTGAGTGTGTGTGTGTGTGTTTCCATTGTGAGCATTGTGCCACAGGAAAGTCCCAGCTCAGGACATAATGTGAGCTGGTGATATGAGACGTGCCTCCCAGCAGCTCTCACCCACACGTCATGTGCATCGTGGGATTTGACCCAAAATGTTGCACTTTTCCTTTAACCCCGTTAGGCCTGAACCATCAAATAATTGACCGAAAATTCCAATTCTTTGAAACTGGAGTCGTTATTGGTCCAACTAAACAGCCAAAAAAAAAAAAAAAAAAAAAAAAAGTCAAATTCCCAACTATGAGTTTCAATTTGTGTCATATTTGGCACATCAGGCAATTGTGCTTGAATTTTTTTTTTTAAACAAACAAAAACATCATAAAACACAAACACTTTTCCTTCCAAACACAGAAAGTAACACTTTTTCCATTATTTAGTATTATCTTTTTATTATTTTGACCAATTTGGTGAAAATGACCTCAATATACCTGCTGAGGAGCAGTTTTACAAACACAGTTTTACAAACAAAAATGTTATGAAATGTTCAGTAATGTCACTTTGCATCAACTCAGTCACTGTTATGATCCATGTTTCAGTGAAAAAATGCTGAAAACAGTCATAACTTTAATATGATACGTGCGTCTTTATGGGGTTAAAGTGGATCAAAAACCATCTGCAGACTTAAAGACTGTCATGTGCCGGGGTGGTGGAAACACACCACACACACACACACACACACACACACACACACACTGAAGCACTGAAGGTTAACCAGTTTGGTTAAAACTTCCTGGATTTGGTCGTTTTTTTTTGTTTTTTTTTTTGTCCTATGCGTCACGGTGGGCGGCGGCTTCGGAAAAAGCACGGAGTGTCTAACGGTCTGCTGTCGCTCTTTCGCCGTGTGGGAGTCGGAACGAGTTGATCGATACATGACCCCAGCAGGGGGGTCAAGCTGAACCCCCTCACTGATCGGCGAGCAGGCAAAGTGGTTTCTGTTTGTTTTAATTTGTTGTTGAGTTGAAGTCACATTTTGTTTCGTGGACGATGTGATGTAGACAAACGTTTCATTTTAGTTTTATTCATAATTATTAGAATATTGTTGTAATTTAGAAGGATATCAAACATCAGCAGAAGGAACCGGAGTCTGGCATGTGGTCAGCGGTTTCTGGATGGAACTGAAAACCCTCGTTGGCTTTTCGCTCACACGGCAGCCGGGATTTCGGGGCCTGAAACCGTGCGGTTGGAAACCGGGTTCCAGAGGGGAACCGGTAGGGAGCTTTCCACAGCAGGTGAGACTGAAACACTTATGCACCTTGCACCTCTCGCTCTCTCACACTCTCACACATACTCACAAGCTGAAGGTGGTAAATGACGAGGAGCATTTCTCTTAAATGTCTAAGGACTGACATGAACTGTGGCGTGAAATGTGCAGCGGTGGTTTTCACACTCTTTTCACAGCAGCCTCTGCATTTTCGGCTGATCTCTGGTGTTGGTGCCCCTCAAACCCCCCGTGTGGTTTTCACAGTCCATTTTGAGAGCAGTGGTCTCACGTTAGTCACAAAGTAAAAATAACCGAGCGCGACCCGCTGAGGAGGCGCCAGGTTACGAGAAACAAACTGTATTCTTTTAGAGTAAAGTGGTAACTATGAGGGGGAAAAAAAAAAAAAAACTTAAAAATTCTGAGATTCTTATAGAGTCACAAATTTGTAAGAAAAAACCTGTGGAAACTAGTTTTTCTTCTCGTGTGGGACTCAGTGTTGGGCTTCAAACAGATGGTGTCGGAACTCAGGCTCATTCAGAGGAAAACAATGGAGAAAAATTCCCAGCTCTGTTTCCACATGATCCACATGTTTATATGAACCCAACAGGCTTCCTCTTGTCTGGCCTTGACTCACTTCTCCAGAACAAGGAGTGGTATGTCTGTCTGTGTGTGTGTGTGTGTGGGTGTGTGGGTGGGGGGGTGCAGACATATTACCTAATCCCAGAGGTGGCAAAAGTACTGACATTCTGTACTTAAGTAGAAGTAAAGATACTTGTGTGAGAAAAGACTCTGGTAAAAGTAGAAGTACCAATTCAACTTCTTTACTCAAGTAAAAGTAAGAAAGTACAGGCTCTGAAATGTACTTAAGTACAAAAGTAAAAAGAAAAAATGATTTTTTTTTTTTTGTTTGTTTGTTTTTTTTTGTTTTACCATTAATGATACATATACCTTTTTGATAACTTTTTGATGAAAAAAAAGTTCAGGGCACACAAAACAGGAACATTTCCTCTTTTATTAACAACCTGCAAAGTGCTGGTACAGAGAGAATGAAAATCACACAACATTCTAGTTTTGCTGCCAGCCCAGTTTCACACAATAATCAAGACTGAACTGACCAGAGGTCTTGAATGAGTACCTTGATAACAGCTTTGGTACTCTCAATACTTAATATACTTAACGTATATGACTTTTAACAGATTTTTTCTTGCTTCTCCGACTCTGTTTTGTTGTCGGCTAACGTTATCTTCCCTGGCAACTGTCTTCCTCCATGTCTCCTGATTTCTCTTTATGGTTTTCTTTTTCTTAACTGCTCTCACGCCCCGCGCCCTCTCTCCCTTTCCCTCTCTGTGCAGGGTTTCCTCCAGGATTTTTTGAAACTGTGGGGGAGGGCTTCAGCATTAATGTTAATAATTTTTACCACGGATCTTTTGTAGCACAGAGGAGATATGCTGCTCAAACACTCAGTATGTAGTGTTGGTGTATGTTTATGAGTTGTAGAACATAATAAATTATCTTGAAGGAGTAGATGTTGACTCCAATAATTTAAAAATATGTTAAATTATTATTTGTTTTAAAAATGTAAATTACTTATCAAACAGACCTAACAATTCAACTACCAATGAATGAGCAGTAGTATGCATGTGATAACATAGCATGAAAAATAAGCCGAAGTGATACCTCTTCTCTAAATAGACAAGCTAAGCCAGTGTGCTGCTGTTAGCCAGTGAAAATACAGCAGAGTGGCAACTCTTCGCTTTGTTTCACAATCTATGTCAGTGCGCTACTGTAGCCTGGAAAGTTTGTTTGCCTTTTGTTCTCGCACGGTGCCGCTGCAGGTGTTGTAATTTTTTTCTTGGTGGTAACGAGCCCGCCCGCCCCCACCAAAAAGAGAGAGAGAGGGAGAGAGAAGTAACGAGCCTGCTTTGACAATGTAAGGAGTAGAAAGTACAGATATTTGTGTTCAAATGTAGGGAGTAAAAGTAAAAAGTCGGCAGAAAATTAAATACTCAAGTAAAGTACAGATACCTAAAAAAATCTACTTAAGTACGGTAACGAAGTATTTGTACTTTGTTACTTCCCACCTCTGCCTAATCCACACACACACACACTTTCATTTCTCGTCCTAAAGCAGGATCTGAGAGTTCTCTTTTCCTGACGTCCCGAGACTGAGACCAGATGTTGGACACCATCTTCACCTCTGGACGTCCACAGTTCAGTTCCTACGGGTAGCACCTCCTGTTAGCTTAGCATAAAGACTAGAAGTGTATGGGAGTCGTTAGCCTGGCTCTGTCAAAGTGATCAAATCAACCCTCCAGCGGCTGTGAAGCAGTCAGATTCATGTGGATCTGAAATACACATCTTAGGCCTGGCTAACAACTTCCATAGACTTCAAGTCTTTATGCTAAGCTAACAGGAAATTTTTGCCCAAAACATTGGAAAATTCCTTTAACTTCTCTAAACAGATGTTTAACAGTTAACAGTTTTTTGTATGTAACCACACTTAGACGGATACTGCTGCCAATAACAATAATGATGATCATCACTGTAACTATAATAACAACGTTTTTATTTTGTGGAAAAAACAGAGGTTGCAAAGAGTTTCACAGTATAAATGAATGACTAACCAGGAAGTCATGTGACAGGAACAAAAACAGGAAATTCAGCAGGTTTCACACACACACACATACACTTTTTTTCCTTCCTCCTAACAGTGACTCTATGCATCATGAGCCCCAGATATTTGCACAATACCAGAGTTCAATCTCTGCACATGAACTGGCACAAGCACAATATATAAATGATAAACAACAAATAAAAAACAAATAAAAAAACCTGCTGGGTGTCACGTGAGGCAGGTGGCCAAACACACTACAGATTTATATTTTCATGTATGAGACACAAGAGATGATCATTCTGTGGTCGTTCAGCTGCTCGTGACCTTCGGGTCAGTAAATATCACTTTAAAAAAAATAAATAAATAATATATATATATATATAATTATGATTGTTATGGCATCTTATCATCTTATTTTATTTTATTTATTAATTAATTCATTTATTTATTTATTGTGCTGGCTGGTGGATTTTGAAAATAACAGCGTCTGAATGTGCATCCTCCGTATCTTTTGTTTTTTTTCCTCCTGTTTGATTTTTTATTTTATTTACTGGATACTGAGCCTTTACCTCGTTGTTGTTGCAACAATAACACAAACAAAAAACTCGCTGTTACTTTCTCCTCATTTAAATGGTCACAGTCGTTTTCAGGCCAAACTCAGACTCTGCTTGGCGTCAGGTGAGGCGTGTCCGGGCTCGGCGACGCCTCACCTTGTCTTCGTCTCCTGTGCATCATGGCGACAAACACAGCAGAGACCACCAGCAGGGGAACAGCTGCCAGCGCGGCGTGACCCCGTCCCGCAGGCTGCACCGCCGCTGGCAGCTCCGCCTCCGGCTGCTCCGCCTCCTGCTCAGACCTGGCAGCTCCGTGTGTCTCAGCTGGAAAACAGAAAACAGGTTTTACAGGTCAATAATGAAAAGCTTCACAGAAAATCCTATGTTTTCTCGTCAGATGACGATGGTGTATCAGAGCCTTGGTATGAGGAAAACAATTTATGGAGCAGAGGGAGGAGAGGGTTAATCTTAAGGGAAAAAAAAACTCCTGAGATTGCTGAGATTAAAGTCATAAATTTATGAAAAAAAACCCCCAGGAAATTCTGAGATTACAAAGTCGAGAATTTGTGAATCTAGTTTGAGGACTCTGAGGAGACGTCTTCGTGACTCGGGACGATTCAGAAGGGAAACAGTCGCGAATTTACGAGTAAAAAAAATCAAAAATTTACAAGTAAAAAAAAAACAAAAACTCCGAAAAGAATTTTAGATTTTTTTTTCATGAATCTGTGATTTTTTTTCTTGTAAATTTACCACTTAATCTCAGAGAATATCTGAGTGTTCATTTCTCATAAATTTACCACTTTATTCTTTTTTCTGTTTTTTCCCCCTCAGAATATCACTACAAAATTGACAGCACGTCGGACGATGGGACCATCCTTGGTAGGGTTGGGTACCGAAACACGGTGCCAATAGGGCACCGGTTCCAATGTAAACGGAACCGGTGAGTTTTTTAACCAACTGGACCCTCTGACCACAGGAGGCTCAACTCGTCAGGACCAACTGGACTGACCCTCTGACCACAGGAGGCTCAACTGGACCAACTGGACCCTCTGACCACAGGAGGCTCAACTGGTCAGGACCAACTGGACTGACCCTCTGACCACAGGAGGCTCAACTGGACCAACTGGACCGACCCTCTGACCACAGGAGGCTCAACTGGACCAACTGGACCCTCTGACCACAGGAGGCTCAACTGGTCAGGACCAACTGGACTGACCCTCTGACCACAGGAGGCTCAACTGGACCAACTGGACTGACCCTCTGACCACAGGAGGCTCAACTGGACCAACTGGACCCTCTGACCACAGGAGGCTCAACTGGTCAGGACCAACTGGACTGACCCTCTGACCACAGGAGGCTCAACTGGTCAGGACCAACTGGACCGACCCTCTGACCACAGGAGGCTCAACTGGTCAGGAGGAAGTGGACTGGGACAGATTTTAAAAGGGGAACATCAGTGAAAAAAGTTTGAGAAGCCTTCAGAGTCAGCCAACATGAGGTGCAGCCCAGCAGAGCTCCCCTGTTCAGCTCACCTGGCTCTTGGACCATCAGGCTGACGGTGCTGCTGGGATCTTTCTTAACGTTGGCCCTCCTCCTGCGGTAGGCGGCACCCGAAAAGCGACACTCGTATGTTCCACTGTCGCTCCTCGTCACGTTCCTCAGGATCACAGACAGGTCGCCGTTCCTCATATGCCTGTCTTCCAGCTCCACGCGGTTCTCGAAAGACGGGTTCTGGTAGCTGGTGTCGAAGTGGCCGTCCCGGTAGAGGAAGACGTACTCCGGGGACTTCAGGTCAGTTCTGGTCCACTCCACCACAACGATCGTGACCCTGCCATCGCCCTGACACTTCAGACGGACATCGTCCCCCGGCATCACCGTTAAATTCTGCTGACCTACGAGACAACGACAACAAACATCAGCCAGCTGTTTTATCTTTTACACGACGGCGTATCAGCTGATCCCCTCAGCAGGTTCTGCTCTGACATGGGATTCAGGAACAAGGAGATCCTGTGGGTGGAGGACCAGCAAATTAAGAGTTTCTTTGTCAGGCGTTCCCATCTGTTTTCCTGTGCATGTGACGTCTCTCATCTCCCTCATACAAGACAAAACAAGCTGGAAATAGAAATAATGAGTGTTTATCTGTGTATTGAGCATCAGATCAACACTGTGATGGAAACACAAAGCAGGTGGTGACATGGCCTTATCGCTGCTGTTCACGCCAGGCCTGAGAGCGGCGACCTGGACAGGTGTGAACGTCTGGTGGGAACACGGCCATAAACACGAGTGGCTTAACAGGGTAATGAGAAATAATCAGTTCCCTTTTACTGGAACTGACTTGTGTTTCCTCATAGTGATTGTCATCCTGTTAAGCCTGTTATAATCCTTCATTCTGAAAGTAAAATTGTAAGATAAAATATGTGAGCAATGTAGAAGTTCAGGATCTGTAATCTCTACCCTGCAGAATGGGATTGTTGGGGGAAAATGTTGCATAATATGTTGGATTATGAACACCCTTGGATTAATATCATTGTGTTAGAAAGGTTTTCATCCCGACCAGGTGAGTTCACCGATCAGCTCAGGTTGGTGAACTCACCCGCCGGAGGTTCTGGTCGGGTTGAAGACCTCGGCACCAGTTTATCACCTGCGGTTTAACCCTCCTATTATGTTTGGGGTCAATTTGACCCCATTCAGTTTTTAACGTCTCTAAATAAATGCTTAACATCATTTTTTTTGCTTCATATTTTATGACTTTTCCTAATTTAATGGATACTACCGGGTAAACATGAAATTCACACAATGATATGTTTTCAGTGTCCTGTACGCATTTTGTACGCATCGGTGGTGTTTGGGGTCAATTTGACCCCAGTCTGTTTTAGCTGTAAAAACACCGTTTTACACACATTTTTGGGGTTTTTTTTTGGATGATATTGAGTTCACTATAACATGCAATTTGATAATCTTCAAAAAACTTCCCTCTGCTTTAGGGCCCTAAGCTAACATAACCATACCTGAAGTAGTATGGGAACCACTCATATGGGGGATATGGGGGGAGATATTGGGGAGGGGAAAACATAATACCTACAACAACTTCGATATTTCCCGCGCTGTGAGGGTGGGGAAATATGGTTCCCACAAGGACATTGATAGTTCCCACCACATGGGGCAGGAGCAAACATATAGAATCTTGCACAGCAGCCTTCTAAATAATTTCTCTTGTTGCTCTGTGTACTCTCACTTTATGCTCTCTCTCTTAGCTGAATATGAACGCGAAGCAAAGGTTTTCTGCCAGTGAGGTTTTGTCACAGCTCTTTGACAGTGAAGTGACACAGAGGAGAATGTGTCTGAGACAGAGGATCATGTTGAGGAGGACCCTGGTTATGAGGCATCCTCCTCTGATGAGAATGAAACCCTCAGTTCTGACCCTCCTGTTGTCTCTCAACCACCAGCAGACACGTTACCTTCCAAAAATGGAGAGGTATCATGGTCCCTCTCCCCACATGAACAACAGGGTAGACTCAGTGCTGCTAATGTCATCAAAATGGTTCCAGGCTCCAGCAGATAAGCTGTCAGCCATGTACAAGACATAAAATCAGCATTTGAGCCCTTTGTAACACCATCAGGTGGGGATATACTTGTGATGACAAACTTAGAGGGGAGGTGTGTGTATGGGGACAGCTGGAAAGACTTGGATGTGACCCATTTGCAGGCCTACATTGGGTTACTCACTCAGAAGTTGTGTTTCTTTTTCCTGTGGTCAAATTGACCCCGAACATAAGACATGTTACTATCCTTGATAATAGAAATTGTTTTTCTTTCCAAATATTATAGATAACAAAAATCTGTTCTTAGAAATAATATAAAACCATTAAAACACCAAAAATATATTTATTTCCAATTTTAGGTCAATCAGTGAGATTTTATGGTGATTTGCATATTTTTCCATAGTTGTGTAATAGGAAAACTGGATGTATAGGTGGGGGTGGGGGGGAGTTATGTTTTATTTAAAGGACTATTTAGGTAGTCAACAAAGAAACCTAAAGTACCTGACACAAAAATTTTGGTAACAATTTTAATTATAATAATTTTGTTGAGGTTTAAACTGCTGGGGTCAAATTGACCCCAAACATAAGGGGTGTTAGCCAAATTTGAACATAACAGGAGGGTTAAAGTAAGCACAATAAGGAAAAGTACACTTGTGATATGATTAAATTATATTTCTACTACACTAAAGTCAGCTACTTTTTGACCTGGCTGAAACCTCACAAGGCTCAGCACCTCAAATCCAAAAAATTCACACTATAACACACAATAATCAACAATATATTATGTTTCAGTCCCTTTGAAGTCCTCATGCCAAGGCAGCAGATCCAGGCTGAACCCTGGGGAGCATCACTCCTCAGGGTTCAGCTTCTAGGATGATTCACAAGCGAATCATCCATCTTGAGACACGTGGTCCCTCTCTGTTCTCATAGTCCAGTAATTTTAGGCCAAAGTTGGGGTTTTAATTCAAGGTTACTATATATTTTAATCAATTTGAACATTTGATCGTGATTGATTTCATGAGGTCAGAAATGTGTCAGCGTGCAGTCCCTCTCTCACATGAAGATCTGATTATTATATCTATATATTATTATGCCATTCATTTCCCCTCTATTATATTACATTACACTTAATGTTTATACTTGTTTATAGGAGTGTATATATACTTTCTATTTTATTTTTAATTCAGTTTGATTCTATTTGCACAGTAAAATAAAGTAAGGCATAGAATTTACAGATGAATGAAGACATGATAATAATCAGTGCTTAAGTTTTTAAAATAATAACACACACACACACACACACACACACACACACTCACCATCACAGGAGCCCATCAGATGCCAGAGCAGCAGAACCAGGAGGGGAGCAGGGTGGGGTGAAGCCATCAGAGCGGAGTTGCTGCTGTCGGAGGCAAAAAAGAAAGACAGAGAAACTAAGAGATTTCAAACCCTAACCGCAGCCTAGGGAAGGAAGTCATGCAATAGGCATGTGGGAGGCGACTCTTTACTGGAAGACAATCAGACAGTCATACATACATAGCCTACTTACATCAGCTTTCATTTTCAAAATTACAAAGCGTCAAAATCTCTACATTTGTTGTAAAGTTTCACTGATGCTTCTAGACAAAACATTACTGAAAAAACTGAAGTCCTTCTGATATCACTTCTGTTTACCGTCAAGCGGCACCACAGATACACCACTCAACCTCAAACTAGAGAGAGAGAGAGAGAGAGAGAGAGAGAGAGAGAGTCCCTACCCAGCTGGCATTCAACCGACATTCAACATTGAAATATAATTTAAAACATGTCAGTTGTTGTTTCTACATTGAAACAATGTTGAAATAATATATAAAGCTAACAATTGCGGAAACGTTGACAACCTATCAATAAATCAACGTTGAAATTTACACAAGATCTGTATGTTGATTCAACCTATTGGCCTCTTCCACCCAGCTGGCATTTTAACATTTATTCAACACTGAATCAACATCATAACTCATGGGTGAATCAATGTTGGATTTGGTGTTGATTTTGCCAAGCGAATCAGCGTTGATATTGTGATGTTGTTGATATTGTGATGTTGTTTCAATGTCTTAAGACATTGAAACTTGTGATGTTAATTCTTAATTCAATATTAATTCACTGTTGTGCCTTCAACATTAGTTCACTCATGTTGAAACGTAAGACATTGAAACAACATCACAATATCAACGTTGATTCGCTTTGCAAAATCTACACCAAATTCAACACTGATTCACCCATGAGTTATGATGTTGATTCAGTGTTGAATAAATGTTAAAATGCCAGCTGGGTAGTAACACGGAAGGCAGTAATTTCCCCTAGAGCTGCAACATAGGTAGAACCGCCACTGGCTGTGTGTGTGTGTGTGTGTGTGTGCGTGTGCGTCAATGGGCTCTGCAGTTTCCTGCTCACATGTGAGTTCCGTGTTGTGTGTTCGGCTCACTCACTGTGCCTCTATTCCGTGCACGTCACACACGCCTCTATATTACAATAGCCTACTAAAGGTATAAAAAAAATTTAAAAAAAAAAGTCGTTTTGTTAGCTCCCGATTCTTTTGTTGAAAGCCCAAGAACAAACCGGAGCCCATCTTCAGCTCTCAGATGCAATATTTATTATGGTCACATATAAAGCAAGGCAGCGCTGGTCTCGGTGTGACAGAGCTCCCGCAGGATCTCGGTCCGAAAGCGCCCCGATCTCAGGAAATGATGCACATTTATATTCTTGGGCTTGGGCCTGCCCCGTACAGAAGTTGGACTTAAACGCAACCGAGAACAATTGGCCAGTTAACCGGACATGGACAGGCCAACCACTGTCCATGCCTTGTTTCTATAATTTTCGATGCTATGTGTGTGAATGTTGACTGGGCGTGTATCTAATGCAACAGACCTAAATAACAAGATAGAGAAAGGACATCTGGCTCCTGCTTTATCTGCCCTCTGCTTAGCAGTCAAGCTGTTCTGATTGAACTATAAGGCCAATTGTAACAGTTTGGCTCGTTCCCGTTAACCCAGACACACATGCCCCAAATCCATCACCAAAATTGAGGTGTTAAAATGAATGATTTGGACTTGTCGTTTCAGTGTATGTCATGAATTAACGCGCAGTGAGGTCTGTGGCTGGGTAGGCACGGTCAGCCAGAGCATCGCATAGTACATGCATGCAAACATGAAGTAGAACTCAATATGAAAACCACTGCAAAGTCAATCAAGTTGCCGCTGTCAAAAATGTAGTCATTGACATCGGCGGATTATAGCGCGCACACAATTACTGCCGATTAATTTTCAGAGACATACCTTCACCTGCATTTCTGCAGGATTTACAGCCCAGGAGCTCCCAAAGACAAGATCACAATGAAATCAGCTGGATCTCAATAACACAGGTTTTCCAGCTCCAGTGCAGTCTGTAAGAGCAACAACAATACATTAGAAACACTCCAAGCACATCTAAGTCTGAAAAGCCTAAAAAGCTACTGAGTCACTCACATACGAGCACAACACAGGAAGATTTTATAACCAGAGAGAGAGAGAGAGAGAGAGAGAGAGAGAGAGAGAGAGAGAGAGAGAGAGAGAGAGAGTTATTGAGTGTTAGTGACTTCTTTTGACCACAAGGGGGCTCTCTAGTTCTGTTTATTTGGGTTAATTGGCAGCCGCCCAGATGCAGGTGTGTTAAATGAGGCTGATATCAGTTTGAGTTGAATGGTGGTGGGGAGCACGCAGTTTTTAAATCCACCGTCTTTTGGGATACAGCCAACATCTAATTTAACGGTAAAGGTTCTGTTTTTTGTAATTATTATTATTATTATTGTTATTATTATTATTATATTTCAATAAATGGGAACATCACCCAAAGGAGACCATGCCACGCCACGCCAGAGAGAGAGAGAGAGAGAGAGAGAGAGAGAGAGAGAGAGAGAGAGAGAGAGAGAGAGAGAGAGAGAGAGAGAGAGAGAGAGAGAGAGAGAGAGAGAGAGAGAGAGAGAGAGAGAGAGAGAGAGATGAGGTCCAGGCTTGGTGATGTGAATCACAGGTGTCAGGTGTGACTCGCCCGTTTAAACCAGCCGTCGTCGATCTGAAACCGAGACAGATCCAGCAGCTGCCTCAGAGACAGAGACGCATTTCTGTCTCCTGCTGTCGCTGTAGATCAGGGGTCACCAATCATGTGCCATGGAGGGCCGAGAGGCTGCAGGTTTTCATTCCAACCAAGACCTCCACCAGGTGATTTCACTGATCACCTCACCTTGTATCAGAAAGGAGGAGCTAATCAGTGAAATCACCTGGTGGATGTCTTGGTTGGAATGAAAACCTGCAGCCTCTCGGCCCTCCATGGCACATGATTGGTGACCCCTGCTGTAGATGATCTGCTCGTGAGCTTTCACTCCGTCTCGTCCTTCTTACCTGGAGAATCCTCCATTAGAACAGCAGCCCACCAAGGTGAGACTCACCTGGCTGTTAGGGAGTGTCAAACAATTGTTTTCCTGAAGCTAAACTCATCGTCCAACCAGAGCTGTGAGCTCTTTAACTCGACGTGTGTGTGTCATGTACTCTGTTTCCATTATAGTCCAGTCATTTTATGAAAAACCCTAGGACAAATTGCAAGAGAAGCAAACTCAACTGATTTTGTATCCTCAGTTTGTCCTGAGTGAGGGAAAAAAAGTCCCAAGGAAAGGTTACTATATATATGTGTGTGTGTGTGTGTGTGTGTGTGTGTGTGTGTGTGTGTGTGTGTATATATATATATATATATATATATATATATATATATATATATATATATATATATATATATATATATATATATATATATATAGTCACCTTTTAATTCACTGTTCAAAACTTTTAATTCACTGTTCAAAACTTTCCACCAATGGGATTTCTTGGGACTTTTTTCCCCTCACTCAGGACAAACTGAGGATACAGAATCAGTTGAGTTTGCTTCTCTTGCAATTTGTCCCAGGTTGACCCCAATTTTGGCCTAAAATGACTGGACTATTAGTGTATTTGTATATTTGTATTTGCATACTGTTACTTATATTATACTGAACTCTGTGTGTTGACGGCGCCCCCTGCTGGACGGAAACCGGATCAACAGCAGCAACAGGGTCAGGAAGACAAACCATGAAGGAGAGTTAAACAGCCAAAATATGACTTAAAATGTTAAACGAGTGGAAGTAAATCAGAGAGTTCCTGTATTCCTCCAGAGCAGCAACAACAGTTTCATAACCAATATGATGACATGACATTTTATAAATGTGATATTTAAGTAAAAATTGTCCAAATGGATTCATGTAAGAGAACAATATTGTAGTCCAGACGTTTTTGTGCATTAAGCAAAAACACCGAGCCCCGCCCCTTATCCTGTCTCTGTTCACTGGGATTGGCTGACAAGATGATTATTCTGGAATAATTTAAGTGTATAATTTTCAGTGTGGAGCAACTGGAGGACTGTGGCAATATTTTGACAGCCTGTGGGTTTTTTCCTGCCACATGGTGTTGACTCTACTGGTCTCAGCTTGATTTTTTTGGAGGGTTTTCAATGAGGTAAAAGTTTAGGATGTGGTGTCGAGACATGGGGTTTGACTACCCCTAGGGGTATGTTGCAGTACTGCAGGGGGTATGTTAGTTTTTTAAAAAAGTTAATTTTGGATAGTATCTGGTGTCAAGACATGGGGTTTGTGTACCTCTAGGGGTATGATGCAGTACTGCAGGGGGTATGTTAATTTAAAAAAAAAATGTTAATTTGAAAAATATGACTCATGCATGATTCATAAAATAATGAGCCTCTGCTATAATAAGTTCAATAAAACTGTAAATGTGAGTTTGATAAACCTCATGTTCTCTTCAGTTCTCCCTCTGGGTCCCTGAAGGTGTCAGATGTGTGTTTGTGGTTTCAATCTGCTGCCGTGGTCGTGGAGCGAGGACGTTTGTTCACTCTGAGCGGGAAGACGAGACCAAACAAATCCAGAAAGTGGATCAGTGGTTGAAGCTGGAAACAAGGAGGAAGAAGAGAAGAAGAAGCAGAAACACAAACAAGAGAATCTGCTCAGCATCAAGTTGTTCGTTCACACCGATGGAGCTGGACTGGACCTTTTTTTTATACTGTTTTTTTTTTTTTTTTTTTTTTTTTGCATTGTTCAGGGGGAATGTAGCTGAAAAAAAAAAGCTAAAAAACATCTTAACCTTTCATGAATCCTCCATACGTCACGTATAGTCACTTCCTGCCCTCTCCATTGCCCTACATCTTCATTCTATGCTGTTTCTTCATGATTTCAACCCCTATACATATAGATTTTTGATTATTCTGTACTCTATCTCCATATTTTGTTCATATAACATTGATTATGTGTGTATTGCATCTCCTTCTTTTTCAATGTTTATTTGTTAGCCTCATAAATCTGAATTGATTGTAATTATTGAAAGGGCCCATTGGGCTTCGTTCCCTCCTGGGAGAATTTGAGCTTTAATGTGTGCTAAATAAATAAACCTAACCCTTTGAGAACCACTGTCATCGCTGATAATCTATCCATGTAAGAAAAAAAATGAATCTCTTAGTCATGCTGATATTATTCATATGAAGAAGACATTTGGAGTTGGTGTAGTTTTTTTTTTTTTTTTAATCAGTCAATCAATCAAACTTTATGTATAGAGCACTTTTCATACCAAAGGAGCAGAGCAAGATTAAAATTCAGTAAATATCTAAAAATAAATAAATAAATAAATAAATAAATAAATAAATAAAAAATGAAATAAAAATAAAAGTAATAAAATAAATACAATTCAGTTAAAAGCAAGACTAAAATGGTAAAATAATCAAATAAATAAAATTCAATTGAAAACCAGTCTAAAAAAGGTAAAATAAATAAATAGACAAGTAAATAATAAAATAAATAAAATTCAGTTAAAAACCAGACTAAAAGGTTAAAAATAATAAACAAATAAAAGTTTCATAAAATAACATTTAATTAAAAGCCATACTAAAAAGGGAGGTCTTGAGTTTGCTTTTAAAAATGTCCACATTCTCTATTTTCCTCAGGTCCTCAGGCAAACTGTTCCACAAACGTTAAACAAAACTCTCGTGTGAGGCTCTGGTGGAGGAAGGAGGAGAACCTACACATCGTGCCCACATGCAATGACAGGGCTGTCCATGAGGGGGCGCTGTCTGCAAAGCAAAATCCAGAACAGCAGCCAAACGTAGAGTGGTGGCGAGGCGAGTGGAGAGGACGGCGTGGACGGCGTGTCGTGGAAAAGCAGCAGATGAAGGGGCTCCGTCAGAGCAGACACCAGGCAGCTCGCTGTGAGGGGAAACAGCCGCCGAGCCGCTTCCTGCTCACTTCCCAGCAGCAGAGACACAGTCAGCCTCCAGGAAGACGCTTTCTGAAGGGGGTCTTATCAGCCCCGTCGCCCCGTTACATCACATCAGGTGTCGAACAATCAGATGTGGTTTTCCTGTGCCAGAAACACGCCCACCCAGACCGGCTGCAGAAGCGTGCACACGGCAGGATGTGACACGCCGAGTCGATGGAAATGTGTCTGTTTGATCTGTTCAGCGTTTAAAACCAGATCAACACTTGCTTCCTTAACCCTGACCGTTTCCGAACCTAAACCGTCACAACCAACCTTTCCCTGACCTTAACAACAACCTTCTCTGAACCTCAACCACGGATTTGTTTGATGCCTCCAGTGCCTCCTGCTTGGAATGAACTCAAACTTCCAACAAGTCCTCTAATCCATGCAACCACATCATTTGTTCATTGTAGTTTGTTCCCAGCTTTTAATACAACCCAAAGGACCATTTCCCTTTGTTTGGGTATTTTGGGTTGCAGAAGACCTAAACAAATTAGAGGACTGGGACAAGCAACACAAACAAACAAAGTGAATTTTGTCTTTATTCTGTGCCGACAGGACTGAAGACATCCGTTCCTCCGTTGTTCTTCCTCGTCTTCCTCCATGAATTTGTCCTCTGTCGCTTGTTCGCTTTGGTCTTCTGGCTGCATTTCCACTTTTCATGGTGCAGATGGACTAAACTAAAGTGAAGGGAAACAAATCTCTCTCCCGAGAAGGCGCTGGAGAGGAAACAGAGCACAGAGTCCTCCTGCACAGGCAGGAAGGGGGCGGGATGTCCTCGGTTTATCTGACAGAATCTGGTTTGTTTGTCACATCAGCGAGCCGGAGGATGGAGGGCACATCTCTACACTTGCCACTGTGTAAGTACAGTGTGTGTGTGTGTGTGTGTGTGTGTGTGTGTGTGTGTGTTTATTTAGACAATACCACGAGCTCATGCAAAGACAGCTTGAACTTTATTGATCTCCTTGAGGAAGCAGATTAGAGTGAAGATTTGTCATGACACCAGAGAACGACAGCCCAGTTTCTTGAGATGTCGATCGGAATCTCCAAGAACATGAAGGAGTGAACGTTCTCCTCCTCCTCCTCCTCCTCTTCTTCTTCTTCTTCTTCTTCTTCTTCTTCTTCTTCTCCTTCTTCTTCTTCTCATAGTTGAATCTGAAGTTTGCTGCAACGGACACAAACAGGGCTGCATCTTAACTTGTCTTAGCCTGAGTTAAGGGCTGATGATGGAGCTGCAGCTGAGGCTATTATGAAAAACAATCCTCCTTCATGTATTTATCCAGCAGTATTTATAGCAGATAGTTCATTCTGGATTTTATTTAGCAGAGTGTGCCTTAAAATACAGCTACTTTGAAAGATCTGAGGAGCCAGGGTTTTTTTTGTGTGTGCTCTCAGTTTTCTTTGGTAGAACTGTCTTCTGTGTGAAACCTCAAACCAACCTGAGTTTCGTTTCCCCTCAGTGCTGACCACGCTGCTGTGCTGCCGACCCACCAAAGGTTAGTGCGCTTCCCTGTGACACCGACAGGAACCCAGTCAGCTGGGATGGGCGACACAGCATTTTGGATTTTTTGTTGACACCAATACTGCTAATTTCTTAAATGAGTGTGTTAATATATATATATATATATATATATATATATTTGCATATGAATGAGCAGAGGGTGGCGTTGGTGCTGGAAACTGTGTTGTTTTTACATGTTTGAAAAAGCTGCAAGTATCGATGATGACGTGTGACACTACATATACTGCATCTGAGTATATTTTTATCCATGTAGGAAGTATGTGTGACGTAGCACCACGTAATTGACACTAAATGAGTGACACTTCATTAAAGTCTGAATCCGCCCGGCCCAACCGACCAGGGTCTGTTTTCTCTGCAGCATTTGGTTTTGATGTTTGCCTTTTGTTTGCCTGCCCTGCTTGTCTTGTCTGCTCTGCTTGTCAGCGTCCAGATCCCAAACATCCTGCCCCTCGTCTACCTGCTCATCAGCCAGCAGCACGCCAAGTTCACAGCTGCTGTGTGTCGCTCAGCCTTTTACCTGTTACCTGTAAGTCCGTTCCTGCGTTCTGACCCTGGCTTGCCCTGTGGTTTGATCTCCACGTAGGGTTTCCTACCTCTGCCTGTCCTGGTTTTTGATTGCAGTGTTTTTTTGTTTTGTTTTGTTTTGTTTTGGCGCCTTATCTGCCTCCTCTGTCCAAAACACAAACCTGACATTATGACTCGCCCAGCACTGTCCTGGTGGACCTCAAGCGGTGAAGACATTTCCTGGAGCGATGACGACGTGGACGTTCCAGATGAAACGACGATAGAAGTTGGCAAACCCCATGAAGCACTGCGGATACTTCCCGGAAGACGGAGCGGCACCACCTTGACCATGGCGAGATCCATCCTCATCTTCTCCAGCCTCGATGATGAGCTCCTGGGATGAGGCGGAGCTCCGGTGGACCTCGCTCCTCGCAGTCAGTACAAACAGCTGATTCTCCAGAAGCCACTGCAGCACCCGGTCTTTGGTAGAGTGGGAGAAGATTAGGATGTCATCCGCAAACACAAAGAAGCACTTGTTGACCATGTCCCGAAGGATGTCGCTGATTTGACCGTGATGTCGTTGGAGCCTGTAAGTCAAACACCTTTGGTCAGTCCGGTCTCCAACATGGACATGAAACGCTGTCAGCAGCTTCGTCATTTCTTTATTATTGCAGAGCTTAAATACCCAGAAGGCAATGTGTTTCCTGTTGCTCCATGTAGGCCCTCCTCTTTTGCCAGCCGCTAGCTGCTAACGCTGCACATCCCTAACGCTCACCTGAGCTTCAGGACCTGCTTCAGCCCAGATTGCACATCCCCTTCCTGTAGTCAGGTCCAAATTCACGGGGAAACGCACCAGAGATCCATTCAATCAGGCTAAAATAAGACAGGTGTGAAAACTCTCTTAGTAAACTGAACCTTCTGCCTCCTCCTCCTCCAGCCTCCCTCACTGTGACTCCCAGTGCATCTCAGTTATTTAATGGTGAGGCTCTCCATCTGAGCTGTGAGGAAGACTCTGCTGGATGGACGGTGAAGAGGAACACGACCATAGAAACCATGACAGAGTGTGGACGCAACTGGGGAAACCTAACAGCTTCCCCTTGCAGAATCAGGTTCACATTCTTCTGGGACACTGGAGTTTACTGGTGTGAGTCCAGAGAGGGAGCAACCAGCAACACCGTCACCATAACCATTACTGGTGAGTCCACACAGCAGCTACTCAGTATAAATAAAGTATTTATTCATTATTAACATCCATTTATCTACTTTTTCTCCGTGTTCAGATGATGTTAGTGTTGATGAAGTTGCTCCTCAGTGGATGAAATCCTGTGGTTTGTCTCTGTGTTCAGGTGGTGATGTGATCCTGCAGAGTCCTGTCCTTCCTGTGATGGAGGGAGCTGCTGTGACTCTGAACTGTACAACCAGGACTCCCTCCAACCTCCCAGCTGATTTCTATAAAGATGGCTCCCTCATCAGGACCGAGTCTACAGGACAGATGACCATCCACCCTGTTTCCAAGTCTGATGAAGGCCTCTACCACTGCAACATCTCTGGTTATGGACAGTCTCCACCCAGCTGGCTGGCTGTGGCAGGTGAGGACGTCAGCATTAATTCTTCCAGAGACTATTAGTTTCTTTGTTGTTGTCACATTATGTGTTCTCTGCCTCAGAGAGAGGGCACAAGATCAAGTGAAAACATTTTACTCACTTGGCAGACAGCAAGGTGCTTTAGGTTCAGCATTTAATCTACTGCCAAAGTGTCTTGCTTTTTTAAAAAAAAATTTAAAAAAATAAACACAGTCATTTCTTTGCCACTTGCTGACAGTTCTGGTTTTCAGTGAAAAATCGGAGGAAAAAGTCAAATCACCTCCTGTGGAGTTGTAGAGTAAAAGTTTTTTTGTGGATGACTCCGCCCTTGACGGTCATTTCTTGTTAGTTTCAGAGAGACCCACGACACTCCTCTGTGCTCCTTCGCCTTCCTCTGACCCCCTGTCCTGCCTTCGGGCCCTGCTGTGGTCTCTGTCTGGCCTGGTTCTGCTGGTTCTGCTGGTTCTGCTGGTGGTGGTTCTGGCGCGACGGAGAAAACCTCAAGGTGAGACACTAGACCTTACACTATGGCAACAATACAACCCATTCACCCACAGATTGACTTTTCATTCATGTTTTCAGTTTTTACATTCTATATTTTACACTCGGGTTACTTTTGCGTATATGTTCATATTTATTGCCATTCATTTGCTTTGGCAGTGTACATTTACTCTGAGATTTTACGCCCAATTTTCAATTTAGTTTTCAAGTTTCTGTTTTGCTTTTTTGTATTTACTTCTTAAAAATATCTAATTCCATTCTTTATAGGTTCACAACTATATGTTAGATTTTTAATGTTTTATATTTCATGACCACATCCATATTTACACTTTCAGTTATTTTTACATTTGTATTTACTTTTCACTATTATATTGAACCTTTGCAAACCAAATTATCTGCTTTAAATTGTCTGTGCATGACAGTTTTCATTATTATCATGGTGCTGGTGCATGGTGTGTGTGTGTGTGTGTGTGTGTGTGTGTGTGTGTGTGCAATGTGTGTGATTGCATTTTAGCTGACGATGTAAACCCAGCAGATGATGACATCACGTACGTTGACATCAGGTGTGATGACTCGCAGCGGCCAGTCACACACAGGAAAGGTACCGATTTTGTTGTGCTCTTTTATTCATCTGATAAAATTCTTCACTCTTGTTGTTGTTTTTATCCTCACTTCGGCATTTAACATTAATATTTTAAACCTATTTTTCAATGTAGTTTGTCATTTCAAATCCAGATCTTACATTTACAGTCGTGTGTATGTAAGACGTTGATATTTGTTGTCTGGGTTCGTCAAACAGACCCCAGTGAAACGCTGCCGGCTTCCAAATGTGTCCAGGACATTTGACACATATCTTATGTTTCACACCTTGGTTGAGCGCTGGCTGGTGTGAACACGAGCTGATGTCAGCTGTTGTCAGCCGGGTTTCACTTGAGCTTCCTCTTTCATGTGAACTCGCACAACTTTCTGTAAATCTGCCCACCAGCATCTTCAGTTCACACCAGAGACCTGGAGGAAAAAAAAAAACCTGTCAATGTTCCTCTGCTGCATGCTGGACACATTTCTGTAGACATTTACTGGTTTTGATTGTCCCATTAGTCATCATAATCATCACTACCATCTGTATTGTTATTATTATTTGTAGCAGTAGTAGAAAGGGCAGACGCAGTATTTGTAGAAGTTATGGTAATAGCCTTAGCAGCAGCAGCAAAGTAGCAGCACAAGTTGTTGTAGTAACGATGTAGTAAAAATGTAGGAGTGGTAACGGGGCTAATTATTGCAGTAGCAGTGCCAGCCATGGTTAGGGTTGGGGTTAGGGTTAGGGTGTTTTATTACATTTATTACTGTCCACACAGAGGTGAGTGGAGGTCAGCTGCACTGTTTGTAGGTTCCTGAAGACGTTTCACTTCCTCGGCTCTGACAGACTGCTGATGTCGCTGCTGTTTCATGGAGTTGCAGCTGTTTGACCTGTTGGCTCGTTCTGCAGGTCGTCGGCTGGTTAGTGCTCCTTCCTGTTGGACCTGGCCATCGTTAGTGTCGCTAGGGTCACATGACGGTAACCCTAACCCGAACACCTGATGGTCATCGGGGTCACCTGACTCCTGGAGTGAATGACAAGGTCAAGGTCGCCTGGCTTCAGGAGTACACGACAGTCATTAGGGTCACCTGATGGTTGTTGGGGTCACCTGACAGTCATTGGGGTCACCTGACTGTCGTTAGAGTCACCTGACTGTCGTTAGGGTCAACTGATGGTCATTAGGGTCACTTTGCGGTTGTAGGGGTCACCTGACTGTTGTTAGGGTCACCTGAGGGTCATTAGGGTCACCTGGCGGTCATTGGGATCACCTGAGGGTCATTAGGGTCACCTGACTGTCGTTAGAGTCACCTGACAGTCGTTACGGTCACCTGAGGGTCATTAGGGTCACCTGGCGGTCGTTGGGGTCCCTTGACTGTCGTTAGGGTCACCTGACTCCAGGAATGAACGACAGTCGTTGGGGTCACCTGGTGGTCGTTAGGGTCAACCGGCGGTCGTATGGGTCACCTGACTCTAGGAATGAACGACCGTCGTTAGGGTCACCTGGTGGTCGTTGGGGTCACCTGACTGTCATTAGTGTCACCTGAGGGTCTTCAGGGTCACCTGAGTGTCGCTAGGGTCACCTGACTCCATGAATGAACGACAGTCGTTGGGGTCACCTGACTGTTTTTAGTGTCACCTGGCGGTCGTTGGGGTCACCTGACTGTCATTAGGGTCACCTGAGGGTCATTAGGGTCACCTGGAGGTCGTTGGGGTCACCTGACTGTCGTTGGGGTCATCAGAGGGTCATTAGGGTCACCTGGAGTGAATGGTGGTGCTGGGGTCACGAGGGGTCAGCAGTGGGAGGTTGAACTGACAGGAAAGTGGGTTGGAGACAGGTGGTGTGTGAAATCGGTTTCTTCATTCCTCTGTCCAGCCGTCTGTCCTCCCCCTCCAACATCTGAACCTGATGGTCCTGGAAGGAGGGTCCCTTTTCTTTCAGGTGCAGGTAAACTGCTGAGTCATGACCTGAGGATCTGGCCCTAGTGGTCCAGTGTCCCCTCACAGGTTAAACAGCTGGGACGTCCCACCAGTCAGTCAGAACTGAAGAAGCGTCTTGGAGGGGAAGTGAAACGTCTACGAGAGGCTAAAAACAGTCCAGTTGATCTCGATTCCCCTCGACGTGGGTAACCACGACCTAGATGACTGAGAATCTCCACAGACGTGTTTTATCACTGTTGTTTTCCAGAGTGTGTTCCTGCTTCAGTTTACTCAGAAGTGAAAGCACCTGGACACGTCACCTCTGGACAAGATGTCATCAGACCACACAGTAAGAAAGATACGGTTCCTTTTCCCTTAGAGAGGAACTAAACACCAAACTCAAATCTGTGTAAACCTAACCTGTAAAGGTGAAAAGTAGCATTTGACCAGTAGGGATACAGGGATTCAACAAGATTCACAGTCTAATCAGATGACCAGATGTTGCAGGACATCTGGCAGCAGAATCTTGACAAACTTTAGGACGAGGCGACATGAGTTTGCACGTCACAAAACCACAAAACGAGCGAGCCGACTGCAAACAAAGCTGCCAAGACGCTGCAGGCTCGTAGGTCTGAGAGCCGGCGAGATGATAAGAGCCGCATGCGTCATTAGTGTAGATCTTAATGAAGACAACAGCAACAACTCAACACTGTACGTGATGTCATATCCTGCTCTAATATCGCTCTCCTTCTGTGTGTGTGTGTGTGTTTTCAGACTCTCCATCAGATCCAGAGGGTTTCTACTCCTTGTTGATGCTGCCGTCAGCTGCAACTGTCCCCGTAGAGCCTTAAATTCTTCACTTTGCACATCTATTAATTTATTTTACTATGTTCTGCATGCACATTAGAAGTTCCATCCGTCTTTTTGAGCTTCTTATCACTCGACTGAAGTCTAGCAGTTTGCTGTCGTGGGCTGAACACCTTCAAATGTGAAGCTTGGTCCTCCACATTCCTCAGGTGCATCTGCTTCTGTGTTTTCAGTGGACAGTGTGAGTGAATAAGAGACCAAAGTTCATTATGGCTGCTGGAGGAAAAAGGTTTATGCTATTATATGTGAACTTTTCTGGGTCCTTTTGCTATTTATTGCCGTGGCGACCCACAGGATCAGTAAAGTTTATACTTGCCATTTGTTTTTGTGTCTGTGGTTTCTATAAAACTGTGAGATGGAAGGTTTCACTTCCTCCGGCTCTGTTTGTGGCTAACCGACCTGCAGCTCCCCTATGTGTGTGTACGTCACTGCTTTTTTTTTTTTTTTTTTTTTTAAATGTTTTATATCAGGTACCTGAGAAACCGCCACCGCACTTACCATAACAGCCCCCAGTTTTTCCATCAGACAAAAAGGGCTCATTTAAACGTTTCAGAATCAACATGCATAATGAGGACAGGAAGAGGCCAAATTCTCAGGAATAATCCGATGGCCACAACTCAAATTCTATGAAGATAAAGAAGATAAGATAAAGACTAAGATAAAGAAGAGCCCAGTAGCAGTAAAGACCAACCTTGACTGTTTCAAATGCATCAATCACTACATATTCACTCAGGCAGTTATTCATTGATTTTTTCCCCCTCATTTTTCATATTGCCTGACAAAATGGACCCAAGCATCACAATCTATAATTTAGAAACATAACCTTGAATTCATCAGGCACTGAAAGTACTGGGCAAGAAAAAAAAAATCTGTGACATACTGAAAGCCTAGCTAACATTAGTTTGCTATGATGGCTACAGCTTGTCATCTTCACCGCCAGTGTCAGATCTGTTCATCACTGCTGTAAATATATACCATCATAAAAAAAAAAATTACTGCAGAGAATGCTGAATTGAAGTCAAACGTGTAAAATAAAAATTCAGTCACAAAATTTTGACTGTGTTGTCTGCCATGTTGCTGTGATGTGCTATATGTGGATTTTCTGAACGTGGAAAAAATGACCTCTGACACTGTCTGTCACTCAGAGCTCAACTCTACATATGCTCACCAGTTGCACCACTGGCTCTTTGGGTCTGGTTTCTCTCCGCTGCTGTCTCTGGACCTGAACCTCAAATTCACCATTTTTGGAAAATGGGGGAAATTGATGCCCCCTGAGTTTCCCAGTTGTGATTTGTGAAAGGTTTGCAACAGCTTCCAGTGTTTATAGGTTGTCAAGGTTACCCAATATCTCAAGTAAAAGCACATTTAACAACGTCAGTCAGTTTTAAGCAGGAGCTCCAATGTTGGAGACCCGAGCTTCCGACGTTGTTCTCGAATGCAGGGAAGCTCCTCCTGTTCTGTTGACAGTGGTCCGGTTTCTCTGAGTGTCTCCTGAGATGTTCTTTAACTTTTATGTGTAACAGTGAGTCCATAAATCTGACGAGGACATTAATGCAAATTATCACTGGACAGTGGTACGGTTTCTCTCCAGTGTGGATCCTCTGGTGCAGTTAGAGGCTGAGTGATGGTGGAGGCTTTCATTTCAGAGTGTTCCCACAGTGCTGCCAGGTGTGTGGTTTCTCCCCGATCTGTTTGATTTTTGGACTTTGTTTTGAACTATATCTATGGTGAGAGATTGTTACTGATGAGTTTGTAGCATTCCTGAAATTGTGTACAGAGAATTTTCTTTTGTTTTGTTGCGTTTTATTTTCCATTTTTGCATTTTTTTTTTTGTTCTGTTTGCACCTTGAGAGGCCGGCATAATAAATCCCACCATCTTATTCTCCGGCTGCATTTTTCCCAGTTTTCTGAGGAGTTTGAAATAGAACCTGGGAACAATTAGTATACCTGTGCTATAAAAATTATTGGTTGCACTTAAATTATTCCAGAATAATCATCTTGTAAGCCAATGTCAGTGACGTGAGACAGAATAAGGGGCGGGGCTCAGTGTTTTTGCTTAATGCACAAAAACGTCTGCACTACAATATTGTTCTCTTACATGAATCCATTTGGGCGCTATTTAGTTTAATATCACATTTATAAAGTGTCATGTCATCATATTGGTGTTGCACTATGAAACTGTTGTTGCTGCTCTGGAGGAATTCAGGAACTGAATTTAACATTTAACATTTTAAGTCATATTTTGGTCGTTTAATTCCCCTTCATGGTTTGTCTTCCTGACTCTGTTGCTGCTGTGTTGATCCGGTTTCCCTCCTGACAGTTTCCGTCCAGCAGGGGGCGCCGTCACCACACAGAGTTCAGTTTCTCTGCAGGTTGAAGACAAAACAAACCCACAGAGGAGAGCGCTTGTTGTGTCAAGAACTTAATCTTTTAATCTTTTTCACACACACACAGACACACACACACACACACACACACACACTCACACACACACACACACACACACACACACACACACACACACACACACACACCCAGCCGGAGCAGCTATCCGGGACAGCAGGTGTGGCTCTGGTCTGACTGGTTGAGCGGCTCGGCCACTTTTAGACTCAGAAGAGAAAAACAAACCGTCACGTCTCTTTAGCACATTACAGCAGCCTGCCATCACTGCTGCGATTAATAACAATCAATCAATAAATACACAATAAATACACACACAAATAAACTTAAAACGGCCAGAAGAAAATTCTGGAGCTGGAGAAGTAATATTCCAGGAAAAAAACACCCTGAGATTAAATTTAAAAAATTACAAGAAAAAAAAATGGATATTTTCTGAGATTAAAGAGGTAAATTGACAAGGAAATACCCGCAAATTCATGAGGAAAAAAACTTGAAAATTTGGAAATTATAAAGTCACACAATTAAGAGAAAACAAACCTGTGAACACCAGTGATTTGAGCCCATCAAAGTGAAAAAATTCAACCTGGCAGCAGCTCCACATGATCCTCTGTGTGAATCAGAGCAGCTTCAGAGCCAGGCTAACAACTCCCATAGACCTCAAGTCTTTATGCTAAGCTAACAGGAAATGCTACCCATAGAAACTGAACCACTGGACGTCCAGAGGTGGAAATGGTGTCCAACATCTGGTCTCAGGCTGGGGAAGTTGGTAGAAGGGAAAAGGGTCTTTCACCAAAAATGTTGCCATATTCCTTTAAAGTTAGCAACCTCAGATTTGAGCTGAAATTTGATGGTTGATAATGAGCTCACAGTGAAAGATATTTCTGTGTCGTTAACGTACTCTTCGTTTTCTGATTATCACAAAAATGCCAACAAACATGACAGAAACAAGCGCCAGCTGCAGGGGAAGAACTTCTGCCACTTCCTCATGTCTGCCTCCCTTTACTTCATCCCCAGCAAGTGCATTCAGGTCACCTGAAAAACAGAAATGTCATGTTAGGGCTGCTCTGACACTCCTTCACAACACAACGTGTGGAGTCACAACACGTCTCACTCACTTGTATGATTATTATTCCATTGCATCTCAGCGTCTAACTCCACCTTCAGTTTTGGCGTTACCCTTATACACCAAACACAAAAAAATGTGTGGCCTGATTGTGAGAAGTGTGCTATTACTCTTCTAAGCATTCCCACTTACCGATTTTTCACAACTCAAGTTTATGAGCGATTTCTGGCCCATTACAAATGAATTGTGAAAGTTTTGCGAGGCTCTATATTGTACAGATTTTGTGACACGTACACACAAAAGAGCGATGCGACCAGTGGCAGCTCTCCCTATGTTGGCTCTGCCTATGCTGCGTATGTTACCACTGCCAGCGCCCCTCCGGCCGCTAGCTGCGCCCCTACCAGAGCCGGTTCTGCTGTGCACGTCACCTTTTCAGCAAGCAGGGGCGCCTAACCCTAGCAACCACCCTAAATGCCATAGCAACCCCATAACAACCACCCTAAATACATAGCAACCCCCTAACAACTACCTCAAACACCATAGCAACCCCACAGCAACCACCCCAAACACCATAGCAACCCCGTAGCAGCCACCCCAAACACCATAGCAACCCCATAACAACCACCCTAAATACATAGCAACCCCCTAACAACTACCTCAAACACCACAGCAACCACCCCAAACACCACAGCAACCCCCTAGCAACCACCCCAAACACTATAGCACCCCCATAGCAATCACCCTAAATACCATAGCAACTCCCTAGCAACCACCCCAAACACCATAGCAACAACCGCCAACAATACCATAGCAACTGCCTACAAACACCATAGCACCCTCTCCAAAGACCATAGCTATAACCTAGCAACCACCTGGAACACCACAGTAACCACCTGCCAATGTCATAGCAACCATTTAGCAAAACAACTACAACCCAAACACGCCACCATCTAAAAACGGCATCGCGAAGGGAGGCTGGTTTACCACGTGGCCACACATTCAGCAATGTAGGCGAGCACATTGAAAGTTTCTTCTGGAACTTTAGCCCATTCTAGCTCACATTAACATCCAGTGTCTGTTCAGAATCGGCCTCCAACATGAAATGAACCCCAGTCAGACTGTTCAGCCACTGAGCTCACCTGGAACTACAACCTCCAGCTTGATGATGCTGAAGGGATCCGTTGGAATAATGGCTCTCTTCATGCGTTTGGCCCCGGCAGCTTTAAAGCGACACTCGTAGGTTCCGCTGTCGCTCTTCGTCACGTTCTTCAGAATCACAGACAGGTCGCCGTTCCTCATGTTTTTTTCTCGCAGCTCCACCCGATTCTCAAAAAACGAATGCTGGTACATCGATTCAAAGCGCCCGTCTCGGTAGAAGAAGACGTGCTCTGCTGTCCCCAGGTCCGTTCTGGTCCACTCGAGTGCGGCGATGGTGACCTCAGCCGGACTCTGACACCACAGGGTGACGTCCTCCTCAGGGTGAGCTATCATGTGTAGGACTGAAGGACGACGGGAAAACAAAGAAAACTTAACAACTTGTTCCAGTTTTTGTCAGTTCAAACCTCAAACTGATCCCCAAACGCTCGGAACATCAGCCCCGTTCACAAATAAGCACAAGTCATTCGAAAGTGCAGAGAACAGAGGCCGTCACTGAGATGGAAAATAAATCCTTCATGGCCTCGGCTCCTGTGACCAAACTACAAAATGACCTGAAAATGAAGAGCCTCACTTCACAGACTCAGTTTAAAGCTGTTTTTAGAAATATGATCATACATTAGTTGAACTGAGCTCTTGTTTTTTAGTTGTTGTTGTGGTTTTGATGTCATTTGAGCCTCTTATGTTTTTTGTTTTTTATGTTTTGAGCTGCTCCGTGTTTGGTCAGAAAATCTCAAGTCACTGAATAAATAAACAAAAAGTCTTCATACTTACACATACTTCACCTTGTGGCCATGCAGTACATATCAATACAAACATACATGGAGCATGCGCTTTTAATACCAGATATTTATATCATCTAGAATCCCTCCCTCAACTTTTAACTTACACTTTATATTTTTGTTCTGGTCCTAATCTGCTCCTTTACTTTATTATTTGACTCCAAACTTTGTAATTTTTGCAACTTGAGTTTTTTTTTTTCCCCACCATGAGAGTTAAGTCAAAACCACAGAGACTGAAAACTGGGATTTGTGGCTCGAAATAAACCACAACTTCAACTTTAACCTCTGCCAAAAAGAAAAGTATTTTGCCAGCTGATGCAGCGCTGCCTCACAGAAAACAAGCAGGGCAGGAAAGCGTCTCTACCTGCTGAGTGCCCTTACACACACACACACACACACACCTGTCCAGTCACAAGAAGAGCTCACCTTTAGAGGGAGAAACCAGGTGGAGGATCAGGGAGCAGGTGAACAGGAGCAGAGACGATGAAAACTTCAGCTGAGCCATGAGAGCGGAGCTGATCTGCTGCTGTGTGTCTTCAGGCTGCCTGCCACCTCCTCCTGTCGCCTCTTGCCGCCTCCTCCTCCCTCCTCCTGCCACCTCCTCCCTCCTCCTGCCTCCTCCTGCCTCCTCCTGCCACCTCCTGCTTCATCCCTGCAGCTTCACCAGCAGGGAGGAGCTGCTCCACGTCTCGCTGTCCCACACAAACCAGAGACGTTCAGCTCAGGACGCTCACTCCGAGTCAGCAGCCTGTAGTGTTGTACCGCCTGAGTTCACACACTGTTTTTTAACAATTTAATCAAATCGAAGACACACACACACACACACACACACGTATACCAGCCATGATGAAGCTAAGAATATGAGGGTAAAAGACAAATTTTGTGATTAATGGGTTTTATTGCACTGAGAGAAAAATATTTCATCAAAACAGTGGAGTCATGGCACCACACAGTCACAGATGGTGTGAGGGCGCCCTCTGTGGTTTCACACTGGAACTGCAAGACTGAGGGAAAATTAAAAAAAAAAAAAGAAAAAGAAAAGAAAAGAAAGGAAAAGAAAAGTCCCAGCTCAGCCGGACGCCCTCCAGCCTCAGTGCTGCTCCATCCAGGAGGCGGTGCAGAAAAATAAAGGTGCCAACTGGAACCAAACATGGTTCTTCAGAGAGATGCCAGAGGGGAACCTTTGCAGGTTTCACCAAGAACCTTTCAGACTGTGGTTCTTTAAGGAACCATCTCTTTAAATGTGTCAGAGGTGCCTCAGAGAACCATAAAAGCAGTTCTCTGAGGAACCAGCGATGGTTCTTCAAAGAAGAGAGACGAGAAGAAGAACATGGAGACGGAAAAATAAAAAATGTTAACTGGAAGTGAAAATAGTTCTTCATGGTGATGCTATAGGACAGTGGTTCCCAACCCGGTCCTCAGGGTTAGGAGGCTCAAGGCTCCCCTGTCCTGCAGGTTTTTGTTTCAGCTCTACTCTTTCGCACCTGATCCATTTAAGGGCTTCATGCTGATTGGCTGAAACAGATCTACCTGAAGACGGCGTGCATGAAGATGCATGGGCCTTAACTGGGTCAGGTGTAGAGCTGGAACAAAAACCTGCAGGACAGGGGGGCCTTGAGGACTGGGTTGGGAACCACTGCTATAGGACAGTGATATTCAAAGTGGGTTGCAGCGACCCCCAGAGGTCCTTGAGGGTTCTCCAGGGGGTCGTCAGCAAAATAAGGAATGGTTTAAATGTTTGTGAAAGACATTTGAACACAGTAAATCTGGAAATAAGTATATTATTTAATGATTATGAGTAAAATTTCCTTGTAATTTTATTGAGTTTGAAATGCTTCAGATGTGTCCATCACTCACAGTCCAGTTTGGATATTCGGTTCAGTTGTAAATTTGAACCACTAGATGTCAGCAGAGAGCCACTCTAAAGGAGGAAAATCCAGGAGGAGAGGTTATTCAGTTTAAAAATCCTTTATTCAAAAGACCTGGGAGCCCCTGCAGCAACAAGACCAGAGATTAAAAGTGTGTCTGTCAGTTTTTATTTGCCAAAGTCACACACATCTCCACATCAACATCACAAACTACCCCACTCACCCCCCCAGGGTTTGGGCTAAGCATTGAATGTTTGCAACATCTGTTTTCCATTACCATCAATTATGATATTAATAAAAAAATATTTGAACAGGCCCGTCCTTGACATCTGCAGTGATTTCACACACACAAACCGTTAGTGTTAAGGGCAAATGACTGGCAGGTTGAAGGAGATGTGGACTTGGAGCACAGGAGGTAACAATTAGTTCAAAAACCTAACGCTAGGAAAAGTCTCACGAGAATAAACACTTTGAAGGCCGGAATGTATGTTACCACACTGGGAGACTGGACAATCTGGCGAGGAGTGACTGGAGAGCTGGCGTTGAAATACTGCACACTGATGAGATGATGAGAAGCAGGTGAGCTGGCTGGAGCCATCAGGAGTGGTGGGTGGAACTGTTGAGAGCCCAAGTGGATAGCCATGCTCAGAGACACACAAATAACAGGAGGAGAGAGAAAACACAGGAAACACTAGGAAGGGGAAAACATGAGAAACACAAGGGAAACAACGGGAAAAAACCTGGATACTAGCCCCAGATCATGAGAGTTAGTGATGGTGTTTAAGTCACCTGACCTGCTGGAAAACACACAGCTGAGCAGCTCACACAGCCTTGTGTTAACTTTTGATTTGTGCGTGTTTGTCCTCATGTGACCCTGATGCTGCGGTGGAGCAGGAGGTCCACACCACCATGTGTGTGCAGACGTAAGTCTTTCCTCTCAGTGAACTGAGAACGAGCTGAGGGACGCCTCCAGCAGATAAAGACCTGATCTTCTCACAGGTTTTATGAGCGTTCATAGAAATAAACTAAACACTACTGTTAGCAGGAGAAACCATATCAGTCTCCAGGATTTTCAAGGACATGTTCAGTGACTGATGTTCATGTTAGCCTGAAGAGGGCGACATCCTTCAAAGATGAACCCTTTCCCATGAGAGAAGTGAGAGTGTGTCCAAATGTCCCTGAGGAATGATTCAAATGTGATCCCAGCCCAACTTTGGACTTTTACAGGAACTCACTAATATTTTTAGGACATTTTGGGGTTTGAATTTTCCAGTATTTTCCATGCCAGGAAGAGGAGCCTGTAAATGTCCGGGTGTTCCAGGATGCCTGAGCTTTGAATATTTAACAAGTCATATCATGTTATCATGTTGATCATGTAAATACTGGCAGGCTCAACCAGTTTCTATCACAACACTTTTACTTTCCTTTTCAGTTGACCTCTCTCAGCAGGTACACTATATAGCACCAGGCATCAATAATAATAAGAACCATAATCTTTCCTTATCTTGTCTTTTAATTTATGAATTGAGGCGACCCTCCCTGTCTTCTGAAATGCAGGAGCATCAAAGGTCCAGGTGCAAAAATCTGCATTATTTGGAATCAGCAAAGTATCTGATGTGTAGTATTTCTCTAGTTTGTGATGCTGAATCTGTCACTTGGACAGTCTTCAGTGATATGAGCTGCACATCATAATTATTGATCAGGTTTGTTTTTGTAATCTGATCAAAATACCGTGAGGTGAAAATGACGGTACTTTAATTGAAGAAGAGTCGTCTGGTTCAAACTGAAACAATCTGAAGACGTTGATGTGCTTACAAGTAAATGGGCAGAAGGCCAGTAAAAACATTCCCTCCTGGTGTCAAAACAGAATTTTTTAACCGAGGCCAAGTTTGATTAAGTTAGAGCGGGAAAGTTATGATCTCAACCGTTAAAGACGAAGCGGGTGTGGCTGACCTCCTTTGGCTGCAGTTTTCAAATGTTAATATTATCAGTTTTAGCTCATGGAAAACAAAGTCTGTCCTCTGAGTCAGCTCATGCAGACGCCGTTAAAGAGCACAAACACACACCCGCACACAAGGTCACCTAAAATGAGAAGAACATACAGGAGCTCAACTGAGATTGTGCATGGGACAGAATTACATCTCCTCTACAGGTCCCTTGTGGAGGACTTTACCACCTGGAGTCACCTGAACCACCTGCAGCTCAACACCTCCAAGACCCAGGAGCTGGTACTGGACTTTAGGAGGTGCCGCCCGTCTCCTCTGCCTGTTAACATCAGCAGCAAAGAGATTGAGATGTTGCCTCCTAAAAGTATTTGGGGTTCCAGGTGGATGAGAAGCTGGACTGGCCGGTGAACACTGACTACATCTACCAGAGAGTGCAGAGCAGGCTGTACTTCTTAAGGAGACTGGCATCATTCAGTGTCTGGGTTAGGGTTAGGCTTAGAGTTGCAGATGCTCTATCAGGTGATGGTGTCCGGCGGCCTCTTCTACGGGGTGGTGTGTTGGGGGGGCAGCATCAAACAGAGGGACAACAGAGGGTTTGACGTCCAAAGAGGAATCCCAGCTTTCTGAAACCTTGTGATCTGAACGTGACGCCTTCGTCTGCGGGGACGCCACATTTACAGCCCAAGTTCGGGATAACCCCCAACAAGGGGATTATCTCCTTGTCGCAAAATAACACAGACCGAGTTCAGTTTGGGCGAAATGTGTAAAGCGTCATGACTCTCCTGTTGTCAAGGCAGGGTGTTCAGACTTTACACTGAGACATTAGATTTAGATTAGATTTAGATTTAGATTTATTGTCCCATAGGGGAAATTCCTTTTCACACTGTACATATATACACAACAGCAATACATCAAACTTAGACAACAGCATCCCATCACACCACACAGTAACACAGGACAGGTGTGTAAAGCTTGTGCTCTCAGCGTGGCCGGCTGTTTAAGGTAGCAATGGCTGCAGGGATCAGGCTTTTTCCAAGGCGAGCCTTTTTGCACTGTAATGTCCTGTACCTCCGCCCTGAAGGCAGTGGGATGAGGTACTGATTAAGTGGGTGAGTAATGTCCTGTTCTATTGTGTTTGCCATGCGTGAGATGGCCCTGTTGTTGAGTGCAGACACTGTCAGTGAGTCTATAGAAACATTTCCACTCATGGAAATGCTGGGCTGTGGGCTGCACTTTGTTGCATCAACCACAGATTCACCAACATCAAACTCAAAACCTCAAAAAAGTCTGGCTTCCTTCTACCTGTTAGTTCACTTGTTGTTTTTGTTCATTCTGAGCAACACGTTGTGGTTCATGTTTTTTTTTTTTTTTTTTCAGTATGTGGTGGTTTTAAACTCAGCAGGATCATGTTGAAGTGCTGCTGTATTGATCCGGCTTCCCATCACAGATCAATAAACCGATCAGAGACAGCAGGGGGCAGCATGTCTCCGCCTCTCGTCCAGATAACATGAGGAAGTTGTTTAACAGGAAGAAGGTCAGTATTATGAGCATTATATATACGACACCATTACAGTGGACTACAGTGTATGAGGGTTTTATTTGTCCAATTTCCTCTTCTTCTTTTTCTTCCTTCCTCGTTTTGAAGCCGTGAGTTAAAAGTTCACCCCCTGCCACACACACACACACACACACACACACACACACACACACCCCTCCCACTCGCACTACCACCCAAAGTACATGAAACTTCTGCTTCCACATTATGAGGAATAATCTGCACACAGAAGCATGCTGACCGCTGCAGAAACACACACCAACACATCTACAGGGGGAGAATGTTTCTGAGGTCGTGGTTCTGTAAGAATGTTCATGTTCTCTGAGGAACGACCTCTGAAACAACACGAGGCAGGAAGACCACGGCTCTTTGAACAGACATCATGACCACGTGGTGATACAGTCACATCAGAGCCCTGATTAGTGATCTGACCTCACACACACACACACACAGGTTTTGATTGGTAGGCAGTAGGTCAAAAGCTTTTAGCATCTGTTCCAAGCATAAGTCTGTGTTAACCAGCCAAACGTTAGGTGAGGAAAGGATCCTGGTGAAGGTTAGGAAAGGATCTCAGTGAAGATGAGGAAAGGATCCTGGTGAAGGTGAGGAAAGGATCCAGGTGAAGGTGAGGAAAGGATCCTGGTGAAGGTTAGGAAAGGATCTCAGTGAAGATGAGGAAAGGATCCTGGTGAAGGTGAGGAAAGGATCCAGGTGAAGGTGAGGAAAGGATCCTGGTGAAGGTTAGGAGGAGGATCCCGGTGAAGGTGAGGAAAGGATCCCAGTGAAGGTGAGGAAAGGATCTCGGTGAAGGTTAGGAAAGGATCCAGGTGAAGGTTAGGAAAGGATCCAGGTGAAGGTGAGGAAAGGATCCCGGTGAAGGTGAGGAAAGGATCCCGGTGAAGGTGAAGAAAGGATCCCGGTGAAGGTGAGGAAAGGATCCCGGTGAAGGTGAGGAAAGGATCCCGGTGAAGGTTAGGAAAGGATCCCGGTGAAGGTGAGGAAAGGATCTCGGTGAAGGTGAGGAAAGGATCTTGGTGAAGGTTAGGAAAGGATCCCGGTGAAGGTGAGGAAAGGATCCCGGTGAAGGTGAGGAAAGGATCCTGGTGAAGGTGAGGAAAGGATCTCGGTGAAGGTGAGGAAAGGATCCCGGTGAAGGTGAGGAAAGGATCCCGGTGAAGGTGAGGAAAGGATCCTGGTGAAGGTGAGGGAATGGTTTGTTAAGACAGTGAAGTTTAGGAAAAGTGTTTTCTGACTCCAAACGAACACGGTTCTTGTTTCAGACGGGACTGGATGGATCGCGGGTCTCTGGAGTGAAGGTCCGTGTGATCGGTCCAATCACACGGCACCTCTGGCTCCAGGGTCCCGTCTGATTGGCTGAGACAGACTGATGACAGGAACAGATGCTAACAGCCTCTGAGCCACTAGGAGGCGCAGCAGGGACCTGGGTGTTTTTTTATGCCCTGAATTGCAGGAACTTTCTGTTGCGTAGTTTGACTCAGTTTCCTTCCTGCAGTTTCGAGCGGGGGAGGGGCCGCTGCTCTGTTTAAACACTTCCTGTTGAAACCGCCTGCAGCAGAACAGAGATATCAAACTGAGTGCAGCCTGGACGCAGTGGATTCCCTGGTTAGGGTTAGGGTTCATTTCAGGGGAGTTTCCTTAGTGTCTCAGTGTGTTTCCTCCCAGTTTCCCCAGAAGAAGAGCTGGAGTCTCTGAGGAGAGGACAGCGAGCGTCTCCTGTCTCAGCTCAGCAGCCACAGTTTAACATTCAAAGTCACTGCAGACAGTCTGAGCCTGTTTACTGCCTGGGACAAAGTTAGAAAGAAAGAACCAAAAAAAAAACAAAAAAAAAACTGAGTATCCCCTCATTACACATGTTTGATCTGACTTGCATATAATCTATATAAAATAAAACGTGCTCCTTTATGCTCCTTTCACAGTAAAGTGTGTGGAAAAAAACATAGAAGGGACTTTTGCCTTTTTGCTTACATTTAAAATTCAAAACCCCCCTTATCAACTGCAAACACAACCCTGCCCTGTGGCTGTGAGTCTCCACCCACCCACCCAAACACACACACACACACACAAACATCACATGACTGAGGTTTTTTTTAGGTGACTCATCAGCAGCCTCAGTTGAACTTTTAGATTCACACTAAAGTTATGTTTTTAATCTTTAGCTGGAGGTGTGTCAGTTCCTGGTTATTCTCCCAGCCGGTGTGAAGGCTGATCTATAGGCAGCTCACTCAGCTTCCCCTGCTGATGACTGGGAGCTTCCCAGTACAGCCCCAGTCTTTACTGGTGGCCACTGAGGAGCAGTGAGGAACAAACGTCTAAAAATCTGCACTGCGACTTTTAGTTCTGTGATCATTTGAGCTGAAACCTGCAGGTCTGACAGTCATTCACACGTTTATTAAATTAAATTTTAATTATTCATATAGCCCAGAATCACAAGTTACAAATTTGGTGCAAAGGGCTTAAACAGGAAATACAACATCCTCTGTCCTTAGACCCTCACACTTTCTGCCAACGTGACTGACAGCAGCAGTTACATTTTTCTGGAAACCAGGAAGTGTCAAGGAAGTCCAAGTTTCTGTTCAACATGTGCATTACAGCGTACTGCTAAGTGCTTTACAGAATAAATGATAAATGAATAAACACACACACACACACACACACACACACACACACACACACACACACACTTACAAGCTGAAGGTGCTACTAAACCTCATGTGATGAATCTGCCTCGTTCTTTAAAACTGTTGAACTTAAAGCCAGAAAAAGTGAGGAAGTGAGGACAGAATTAAAATGTTTGCTCCCATAAACTCCACACCAGTTTCATGTTGTCTCCCATGTCCTTGTCTCCAGGTGGGTTCCTCCTCACAGCGAGCCGACTGCATGTGGCTCAGTCTCGTCTGTGTCAGCCCACAACAGCTTCAACAGAGCCACAAGGCAGGGGGCTTTTACTTTGGAGGAACACTTTGTATGTGCTGCTCTCTGAGTTAAAGCTGATCAAAACCTTTGGAGGAATTAAATAAACTCTAGGGTTTGGGCTGATGGAGACACTGAAGGGCTGGATGGTGGTTTTTGCTCTGAATTGCAGAAAATCTCCATTGCACAGTATAATTTAGTTTCCTTCCTTCAATTGTGAGCAGGGGAGGGGTCGCTGCTCTGTTTAAACACTTCCTGTTGACGAGAAAATGTCTGAAGCTGAACAGAGATATCAAACTGAGTGGAGCCTGGACGCAGTGTGGTACAGAGAGATAGAGAGAGATACATACACACACACACACACACACACACACACACACACACACACAGAGGGAGGGAGAGAGAGAGAGGGCCACCTAAAGTCCAGCTCCACATGACTGAGTGTGTGTGTGTGTGGTAGCTGGTGTGGTTCAGAAGAGCTGCTGTGAGGCCTTTTAACCCAATAAAGCCTGAACTATGAAAGAATTGGCAGAAAATTAAAATTTTTTGAAACTGAACCCTTTATTTAGTCCTATAACAAAAAAAAAAAAAAAAAAAAAAAAAAAAAAAAATATATATATATATATATATATATATATATATATATATATATATATATATATATATATATATATATATATATTATTACACAACCTTTCTGGTGTATGATATATGATATGTACTTGAAGTGCCAATGGCCACATTGTCCCACACAAACACGCTCCTTATCCCAAATGTGGCTTGTAAGCATCTGGTCAGCCTATCAACATGTACATTACAGCACACTGCTAAATGCTTTATAGAATAAATTATACATGACTCATAAAGAATCTTCTTTTATTAACATGCATGTACAAATAAAATGAATACAGGTTATATATACACACACACACACACACACCCTGCTGTCTGTTATGCTCACAGTCCCCTGCACACTGATACAACTTGTACTTTCTATTTTATTTTACACTTTATTGCTGCTGTATATGTACAATCATGTATGTGACAAATAAAAATCTTGAATAAAAATGTTACACACACACTAACAAGCTGAAGGTGCTACTAAAGCTCATGTGATGAATCTGCCTCGTTCTTTAACACTGTTGAACTTAAAGCCAGAAGAAAAGAGGAAGTGAGGACAGATTTCAAACCTGAAGTATCACCTGGTCAGCTCACACCTGTCCAGGTAGACGGTGTCAATAAAGTCTGTTCAAAGCAGAGGAATGAAGCAGAGAAGCTGCAGCTGGAAGTTCAGATGAACACAGAGTCAGAAGTCATTATCACATCATGCACTCTTAAAAGTGCTGGGTTATTTCTATAACCACATTGCTGGGTTGATTTTGCTGGGTCATAATTCTGGGTTATTTGGGTACTGTAAACACACTGATGGGTTGTTCATGCTGGGTCAAAGGGGTTATTGGGGCTTCAATTGCAGTTGAACACCTGCCTGGGTTATTTTTAACCCAGAGGTTGCTTTATTCATTTTCCTGCTTCTGAATCTTTCTGGAACCATCTTTTTTATCACCATCTTCAAACACATGGTATGTAAACATATATTTCATCGCTATATTTTACCTATATTTATATTAGGAGAGACTGGGATCGATTCGACCATTTCGACTTACTGCCTGAAAACGCGATGCTCCGCCCTGAACCCACCAATATAGTTAATTTCAATTTCTAGCTTGGGTCAAATGAATAACCCAGTGTATAGATTGTGGGCCCTATCTTGTGCCACCCGCTATCCGCTGCCACTACCCGCTACCCGCAAATTGCGGATTTAGGAACTTCCACTATCCCTAAACGGTATCTTGCGCCACCCGCTACCCGCTATCCGTTATGCCGACTCCGTCTTTTGCGCCTGGAGGTGTGTCAGTGGGTGTGTTTCATGCGCTATCCCTAAAGTTGCTATCTTGCGCACACACTTTAGGGATAGCGGATAGCGGGTGGTCCTGACCACCCGCTATCCGCTATCCCTAAAGTGTGTGCTGTTAGGAGAGCGGAGAGGCGGCTTCAATGCGCGCCCCGACGGAGCCTCGCCAAGCACACAGTCGGACTGATACCGGGACGCCGCCGGAATGGACTGAGTATATTACTCATATAGACTGTTTAGAGGAAAGACTGTTTTAATTGGACACTTACGCCAGCACGTTTTATTGTTTCATCATAAGCCAGCAGCTGTGCTATATTTTTATTTTTAATATTTTATTTGCCCAATCTACCCCGTCAATAAATTAGTTTACACATAGTTCCACCTCTGCCTCTTGTGTGTGTGTGGTGTGACCCGGGGATTTTACTCAATCAGTACAACCTTGTGACACGTCCACTTGGACACATGTGGCTCCACCTCCCGAATTAACTCGCCTATAATATAATATATAATATGTATATAAAGCCACCTTGCTTTAGCCTCAGTAGAAGCCCTGAGAAAATCTACCTCCCTCTCTCCATCGCGGGTTTAGGATTTAGGATTTAGGATAGCGCATCCTGCCCTTAAAGGCAATGGCACCTGGCACACTGATTGGTGTAACTAGCGTAACGCCCAAAACACACCTATACATAATATAGCGGGTAGCGCAGGTGTTTTGCGGATAGCGGGAGGTGCACAAGATAGCAACTTTTACGGGGGAACGCCTCTTCCTAAATCCTAAATCCGCAAATAGCGGGTTTAGGGAGTCTGGCGCAAGATAGGGCCCTGTATTTAACCCAGTGATGTAGTTAATTCCAATCAGTACATTGGGTCAAATGAACAACCCAGCACATGGGTTAAAATGATCCAACGTGTGTTCTGTCCTATACTGACTCAGGCACTGGGTTATAGTTGGGTTATTTTTTAACCCAGCAGTTTTTAGTGTGTGACTCAGCGTGTCTCTTCACCCAGCCACAGCTACAGTGCAGCTAGAGTTCTCATCGGGCCTGAAAATTAAGACCCGACCCGACCCGGGCCGGACTGGGCCAGCCCGAGGCCCGACCCGACCTGACTAATTAGCCGAACTTTAGGCCCGACAGCCCGATAAAGCCCGAAAAAAAAAAAAAAAAAAACGCCAAATTCGCCATTATTTAGCAGAGCCGGTCGGCCGCGGCACCGGGGCACCATCAGTTGGTATCAGGCGGGCCGGCCGCGGCACCGGCCAGCATGAGGCAGCTCACCTGTCAGATCCGGCAGACCTGACGGGTGGGCGCGGTATCAGACGGTGCCGCGGCTGGCCCGCCTGATGCCGACTGATGGTCCCGCGGCATGTGCGGGTCAATACGGTAGTCTAGAAAACTGGCGATTTTTTTTTTCCCGTGCGCCCCCAGTTGCACTGCCCATAGCAGAAAGCGTCCCTGCTGCCGAGTCTGCCAGCACAGCGGGATGCTGCTGCAACTCTCTCTCACTTGTTTGCGCTGCACTCGCACAGCTGGTTGTCTGTCTGTCACTGAAAGTTTAGCCTCCAAATCCAATCCAGTCTCTCACTCTCTCCACCAGTCACATAAAAATGAAACGTCATAATCAATAACACAACACATAATTCTATTTTTTTATTAAAAAAAAAAAAAATCCCCAACAGAACCCGAAGCCCGACCCAACCCGCCCAATTCACGTAAATTTTAGGCCCGACCCGACCCGAAAATGTCGGGTCGGGTCGGGTCGGGTCGGGCAGAATATGAGAACTCTAGCTGCCCCCTGCTGGGGAGAATGGATCAATACAGAAGCAACAGGACGAGGGAGAACAAACACTAAAAACAGGCATTAAACCAAGCAAAACAAATGAAGAAATGATGGATGAGGGATTATTTTGTAATGTCCTACATATCTTTACAGTCTGCTCTGTGTAGCTTTTGGCTCTTTTGGGGGCGAGTGGTTTTCCAAAGTCAGTGGCTACACGGCTTTTTCTCCAGCCAATAAGAGGCAGGCCTAACTGAGACCGTGACGGTGTGCATTTGTTTGGCACTAACAGAGCCGGGACTTCAGTTATGGAGCAGGGAGGGACTCACTGCCAGGCTTGGAGGCTAAGGACGAGCCAAGCCATCAGCCTGCAAACGACGAGCCAGTCAAGAAAGGTATCTCTGCAGACCGGAGGGTGGGGTAACCATCAGTCATTAGTTAATCTGACCAATCAGAGGCTCACAACCCTCTGTCAGTCAAAACTGAACCAGCTGTCGATCACCTTTTGCAGACGTTCTCGCTCGATTCAGCCAAAGAAGTGGAGATGGTCTGGCAGGCCAACAGTGAAACTGTGGCTCCTTCTTAAACCCATTTCCAAAGTCTGTGTGCAGCCACGGGGGAGTGGCCACACAGCACAGATTCAGTGTTTCACTGCTGCTGCCCTCACACCTCGGGGAGCAGACATGATGTGAAGAGAAAAACAGCTGCAGCAGCACGTCAGCTGGGAGGATGGTACATCTGTAAGGCACAGGACTTCTATGTGAGGAGACCTGGGTTCAGCTATGAGAACTCTAAGTGCAGCTGAGGCAGCGTCTTGATCCAGAACTACAACACACTCCTAACACACTCCTGACACACTCCTCTGCTTTCAGCTGAGGAGCTCCTGCAATCTCCCTGTTCTACTTCCTGTGTTCTACACTTGCTTTTTGTTTTCTGCACAACAGAACAGCCACAGCAGAAAGAACCAGAATAAGTACAGGAACCACAGCTGCTGCAGCTTGACTACTCCTAGCGGCTTCATCACGGTCACAGTCATTCACAGGGTCTGAAACAAAAAATCAAAGACAAAGACAGAGACAAAGACAAAGTCAGGTTGGTGAGTAAACAGATGAGGGTCAGAGGAAAAGGCTGCATGTCCTCCTCATCAGACTCATGTGGGAGTTTGTCTGGAAACATGTCAGTTTTCTCTCCTGACTCTCACTGACTGAACTGAGGGGAACATGTTTGGTACCAACAAGGGTTAGGACACATGTTCAAGACAACATGTCCATCTGTGAAGGGCTTCACTTGTGGAACAGCTGGGACAAGGCCTTTTGAAAAATGGAGCTCACTTTATACATTTAAAAATATAGATTTAACAATAAGGAAGGAAACAGAATTAATGATTCCTGCTGCTCACATCAGTCATTATCTACTGTAGTGCTATGAAATCATGATCAAAGTATAAAGTCAAGCTCTCATATTTCTGTCCTGTGTCTGTTCAGAATCCACCTCCAACATGAAATAAAACAGACCTCAGGTCAGATGTCATCCTGTACCAGTTAAACTCACCTGGACCTACAACCTCCAGCCTGATGATGCAGATTGGAGCATCAATTTCTCTCTCTGTTAGTCCTTCACCAGCAGCTCTAAAGTGACACTCGTATATTCCACTGTCCTGTGTTCAGTGGCTTGACCTCCTCTGTCAACTCAGAAACGCTGGTATCAAAACAGTAAATCCATAGGCCTAATGAGAGGCGCTCTTCCCAAAATAACACTCTGGGCTCTAGTTTCCCGGAGCAGCGCGGGGTGGCGCAGTGAGGCGAACCCCGCGCAGAGCTAGTTTCGACCGGCGAAGCGTCCGGCGAAGCGTCAGAGACAGTTTCGTGCCAAAAGGCTTCGCTGAGGTGCGCCAAAAGCTCGCCATCTGAAACCACGTCTACTTTCAGCGCAAGGCGGAGCGGAGCCGGCACAGTGGAAGTTTGGCTGGCTGGCGCACATCACCAAAACCTCACAATCAGCATAAACGGTGCCAATCTCCTTTGATCTGACATCAGCTGTGACGGGACAGTTGATATGGAGATATATGTATGTGCTGATTGTGATCGTAGCATTGAATAGTGTTTTTTTCGGTATTTATTGCATCGTTCATGTGCCTGACATTCCAGAAGCCTGCCTGTGAGGTTTTGGTGACGTGTCCGCACTGCTCGCCGGTCTCCGCTCCGCGCCTGTCTCCTGAGCTCCGCTCCGCCCGCGGCAATAGACCTCCATGTCAGCTGTGTAAACTTTCATTACGCCTTCACGCAGCGCATTTTAAAGGCAAGGACAGGGGCTCATTTGATTGGTTACATGTGAATCGGCTGTGTCAAACCCACTCCATGCCTTCTCTCCTCCCCTCCGCCGGTAGGAGGGACGGCGGAGTACTTGCGCCACCGAGCACGGCGTGCCAAACTTGGAAAATCCGCCTGGCCACACCCGGTTGGCGAAGCGCATCTGCGCTACGCCCCCGCCTCGCCAGGTCTGCGAAACTAGAGCCCATTTTGTTTGCAAAAGGCTCTCACCATGACAAAACATTTCAAACATGCAGCAAAAGCACATTTTGTCACCGCCCAATACAACTAATCCACTCACTCACTTCATACTCAACTCCAAAATGCAACACACCCTTTTCAGTCTGAGCAGGTTCAACCTTACTTTTTCCTGTTTGTATTGCAGTCATTTTTTTTTTTTTTTTTTTTGACAATTTCCATCGTCACATATTGTAAAGCAAGTAGCAAAGGTCAATATTTCCCTCAAACAACTCAACTTGTGCCCAAATGAGCAGATTCCTTCAGTCAGCTCTACTGTACTGTAACACAGCTGACAGCAGAATACAAAATACAGCTGTCAGTTTGAACAAGGTTCTCCTGTGAGCTGCACATTCAAATGTGAACTTACAGTAAAGAACTGCATCCAAACTCAGAAAGACTTTGAAGTGACATTTTACTGTATTGATGGAAAAACTGAAATACTGTAATTCACATACAGTATTACACAGAAAAACTTGTTGAAAAAAATACAGAATACAATTTATAGGCCCCTTTTTTGTAGGTGCATCCTGATTGATTGGTGAATGGTGATTGGTGGAAAGGGCAGTGATGCAGGTGCACTAGTGATCTCACAGAGATGCAGCTCATTTCTATCAGCTGTGAGCAGATGTTTTGCTTTTGACCTCCACAGTGAAGTCAATGGAGTCAGGGCCATGGAAATGACACATGTGAGAAGTGAAACATCGTGTGAATCCAATGAAAAGGCATGAACACATTTTCAAAAGAAAACTTCTGCTGGGGAGGTGGAGTTTCATTATACTGGAAAAAGCAATTGAACAAAACTGTAAAGAAGAATCGTCTGGTTCAAACTGAAAGAATCTGAGGACGTTGATGTGGTGACAGGCAAACGGGCACAAGGCCAGTAAACAGAACAGAATTTTTGAGCCGAGGCCAAGTTTGATGAAGTTAGAGTGGGAAAGTTATGATCTCAATCATTGCGGGTGTGGCTGAACTTGTCTGGCTGCAGTTTTCAAACATTAATATTATCAGTTTTATCTCATGGAAAACAAAGTCTGTCCTCTGAGTTCGCTCATGCAGACGCTGTTAAAGAGCACAAACACACACTCGCACACAAGGTCACCTAAAATGAGAAGAACGTACAGGAGCTCAAATCCACATCTCCATCCCAGTTTAATCCCAGTGAAGCAGTGAAGCATTAAAACTGCCATAATAATCATGTTTTATACACACAAATGCCAGGTGTGGCGCCTCTGAGGCTTAAGGCCATTTACCATGGAAATGACACATGTGAGAAGTGTTGTGCAAAAGAGTGAAAAATGTGTGAATCCAATGAAAAGGCATGAACACATTTGCAAAAGAAAACTTCTGCTGTGGTTTGGAGGTGAAGATGACGACAAAGTGGATCCCAGTTTCATTTTACTCGAAAAAGCGATTGAAAAAAACTGTAAACTCACCTGGATCTACAACCTCCAGCTGGATGGTGCTGATGGGCTTGGTTTTAATAATGGCTCTCTTCATGCGTTTGGCCCCAGCAGCTTTAATGCGACACTCGTATGTTCCGTTGTCGTATTCAGTCACGTTCTTCAGAATCACAGACAGGTTGCCGTTCTTCATCTCTCCATCTATCAGCTCCACCCGATTCTTAAAAGATGGATGCTGGTTCTCTGAGTCAATGTGTCCGTCTCGATAAAGGAAAACAGGTTCTAGTTCCTTCAGGTCAGTTCGTCTCCACTCTGCCACTGTGATGTCGACACCATCAGGAGCCTGACAGCTCAGAGTGATATTGTGTCCAGGTCGAGCTTTCAGGTTCTGGTTCAGGTTTGGGGCTAAAGGACGATGGAAAAACAAACCCAGAACAGAAAAGTTAACAACACAGACCTTCATAAATATTCCAGTTTTTGTCAGTTCAGACTTCAAATCGATCCCCAAACGCTCCCCAGATAGCAAAATACAGTGATTCAACGTTGAATTTTGGTCAAATTGGTTATTTTTGGTTGAGGTTGATAAATCTATGTTGATTCAATGTTTAATTACAGCTACCATTTCAACATTTGAAAAAATGTTGTTGAATCAGCATTGTATAGATGCTGGTTTTTCAATGTTGAAATGTCAACATTAAATAGACATGGTTTCAATGTATGGTATGCTGTGCGTCTGTGCCCCCGCCCCCCACCCCCGCAGGGGTAGGCGTGCCGTGGGAAGCTCGCGAGACCTGCTCTCTCCTGAGACTGCAGGAGACCCAAAAGAGTAAAGTGGGGCGGCACGGTGGTGCAGTGGTTAGCACTGTCGCCTCACAGTGTCCTGGGTTCGATTCCCACCCAAGGTCCTTTCTGTGTGGAGTTTGCATGTTCTCCCCGTGTCTGCGTGGGTTTCCTCCCACCGTCCAAAGACATGCAGGTCAGGTGAATTGGAGAAGCTAAATTGCCCCTAGGTGTGACTGTGTGTGGATGTCAGTGTTTGTCTGTCTGCTCTGCGATGGACTGGCGACCTGTCCAGGGTGTTTCACTGCCTTCGCCCTATGAGCGCTGGGATAGGCTCAAGCCCCCCCCGCGACCCTAGTGAGGATAAGCGGTTTAGAAGATGAATGAAGAGTAAAGTGATTATTTTGGGCTTGAATGAGGCGTATTTAAAACCTACAGATGAAGGTTGAAAAGTGATGTAATGGTCCTTTAATAATAACATTGTTGCAATGTAGAATCAATGTAATTTCAATGCATTTATAGATGAATCAATATTGATTCAATGTTCGGATTGATTGAAAATTCAACATTATTTCAATGTTGATCGTCTGACATCAACGTTGATTCAATCTTAAGCCATGACCATATCTCAATGTTGATTCAATGCATTTTTGCTTTCTGGGTCAGAAGCCGTCGGCTCATCAGTTTGAACATCAGCCCCGTTCACTAATAAGCACAAGTCATTTGTAAGTGCAGAGAACATCCATCATATCTACAGTCTGTACAGTAAAACCTGCAGCTGAACTCTCCTCTGTGCTGACCTGTGAACATAAACCCTCTGAGAATAATCATCCTGTCGTCAGACTCTCGACGCTGTGCACAGTTTTATTGTTTTTCTCATATATATCTGTATCTATATTATCTATATCTATCTATCTATATATACACTACCAGTCAAAAGTTTGGACACACCTTCTTCTCTCTCATCTCTTCTCTTCTCTTTACAGGAAGCAGCCAGGTGACAGATCAGGGAGCTCAGAGCCAGGAGGGACGCAGACCTGAGAGAAGCCATGAGAGCGGAGATCTGCCTCTGAGTGTGGGTGTGTGTGTGTGTGTGTGTGTCTTGCTGTTTCCAGAACCTTCTCTTATATGGAGGGGCTCCTCTGGGTCACGTGATCCACAGGAAGCAGCTCTGGTGGTGCGTTCAGGTGCTCTCAGAGTTTGCAGTTTAATTCAGTTCCAGTGTAAAGTTTGTCCACAGCTTCTCCTTCAGTGTTTTCTCTTTGTTTTGATTCTGTTCCACATTGAACTGCAGATTAACACTGAACACAGCAAACTGAGAGAGAACACAACTAAACACAAGGTTTTCACAATAAAACTGAAGAGGTGGGTCCAAACCTGACTGGTAACATCAAAAACACAAATGAACACACACACACACACACATGCACTGAATTACAGGGACTGTGTTCATGATTTTTATCGAGCTGAAAGAATCTCTTGATGAAAAATATTTTCCGGCTCAGTGGAGGCTCCACACAGCCACAGGTTTGTGAGGGCTCCCTCTGCAGGTTCAGAGGAGAACCTCAGACTCTAAACTGGGATCTGTGTGTGTGTGTGTGTGTGTGTGTGTGTGTGTGTGTGAGGAGTTGTGGCACAGCACAAAGGTAAGCACAGTGGTTTATCAAGAGGTTATTTCAGAATTATCTAATTTAGATTTATATGAATCTCTGAGGGATTTATTTACGCAATCTTTCATTTTTTTGGCTAGAGGTGAAGACGAACAGCAGCCTCTCACAGTGGACTCCCTCAACACACACCAGCAAACCCTACCTGACACTGAGGTAACCTGCGCACAGGACACTAATGACTTAAAGGAACACTCCAATGTTTTGGGCAAAATCCCCCTTTTCTTTTCCCAACGTCCCCAGACTGAGACCAGATGTTGGACACCATCTTTACCTCTGGACGTCCAGTGGTTCAGTTCCTATGCGTGCACACACACACACACACACACACACACACACACACACACACAAAAAGGGAAATAGAAATTGAGAATGATAAGAAAAGAAGTAGAAAAATAAAAGGCATCAATACAACAGGTAGTCCTTGGAGTGCGGGGGAGGCATAAATCAACAGTGTGTAGTTAAAAAGTTAAAAAGTACGGGCAATAAAAGAGGTAAGTATTTAATCCAAGAGTACGCTTCAGTGAACAAAAGTGTTTTTAGCCCTGATTTAAAGGAGCTGACAGTTTGAGCAGACCTCAGATCTACAGGAAGTTTGCTCCACAGGTGAGGAGCATAATAACTGAATGCTGCCTCACCTTGCTTGGTTCTTGTTCTTGGAACACACAACAAACCAGTTCCAGATAAGATAAGATAAGATAAGATAAGATAAGATAAGATATTCCTTTATTAGTCCCACGGTGGGGAAATTTCACGTATTACAGCAGCCAAAGTGGATAGCAAGATCTGAAGCATAATTTACACTATAAACAGTATATACAGATAATAAGTACCAGATGACCTTAGGGGTCTCGATGCTTCGTAGGGAACCAGTAGATCAAGCATGTATTTTGGTCCGAGACCATTCAGGGCTTTGTAGACCAGCAGCAGGATTTTAAAATCTATCCTTTGACTTAACAAATAAAGGTGAAATAACTGAAATCATGTTTTATATTCTAGTTTCTTCAAAATAGCCACCCTTTGCTCTGATTACTGCTTTGCACACTCTTGGCATTCTCTCCATGAGCTTCAAGAGGTAGTCACCTGAAATGGTTTTCCAACAGTCTTGAAGGAGTTCCCAGAGGTGTTTAGCACTTGTTGGCCCCTTTGCCTTCACTCTGCGGTCCAGCTCACCCCAAACCATCTGGATTGGGTTCAGGTCCGGTGAGGCTCATCATTACACATAGCACTTTTAAAGTTGATTTTATTCATTTTTACCAATCCAGTTTAGTAATCTCATAACAAAGCAATCTCATAAAAAAGTGACACAAAAACGAAACATTTCATGAACATATTGAACTTTTTGTGCACTGAATCTCGAGATAGAGTAAGCTTTGAACTTTAAATTAAAACAGACATCAGATTTTTTAAGACATTCCCACATGCAGTTATGGGCCAATAAAAATTTGACACAAAACCTTTTTTTTTGGATTTGGAGAGGCTGCCATCCAGAAACCGATGCATATATCTGACTAATCATTAATGCTTTGAACAGTCCATGTATGGATCTCAAAGCTCTGAAAAAATCAAGAAGCTGGGGCAAATACAAGGTCATCCTGACCTGTACTCAGTCATCCTGTCTCTTCTCAGCAGTGATGACTCTGATCACGGGCCAGTGGTCAGGGAATTCACTGAAAGTGTGAGTCCTCCTTTTTAAACATGAATGTCTCAAAAGACGAAGGAGATGCTCATTGACTTTAGAAAAGATAGTACGGTCACCTCACCTGCGGTAATCCTTGGAGAAAAGGTGGAGGCAGTGAACCAGTATAAATACTTGGGAACTGTAACTTGATGATAGGCTGACCTTTGATGCCCATGTTGACTCACTCTGTAAGAAGGCTCATCAGCGGATGTAGTTTTATCTCAAGCTCCGAAGTTTTAAAGTGGATGCCACTTTTATGAGAATGTTTTATTCTTGTTTTATTGATTCTTTACTAACTTTTAACTTCATCTGCTGGTTTGGTCTTTTAACATGTAAAAACAAGAACAGAATATTGGGAATTGTTAGGGTGTGCAGCAAAATTGCCGGCACAGCCCTAAATGACCTCTGTGACCTACACAAGGTGAGGTCAGTGACCAAAGCCAGACCCAGACCAGACCTTGCACGAGGAGTTCAGGCTGCTACCTTCCAGACGGAGATATCTACTTCCGAGATGCAAGACCAAAAGACTGAGAGCTTGATTTGTCCCTGACGTGATCAGGCTCTTAAATGACCTTGTTTGAATGTTTTTTGTGAGGTTGAATGTTTTTTTGGATATTGTCTTGGCATACATGTTTGTTTTGAGCTGATACCAGACAAGGTCCTGGATCACAGGTTGGTGTTTTCACACCACAGCACCAGACCAGCATCTTCAGTTTGACACACCTCGGCAGATGTTTTCCTAAACCCTGTTTCTGCAGGAGGAAAACATCAGGGCATCGTGGACAAACAAGATGGAGCCTCCACTGCTGCCCCAGCCGGCTTGGTGCATGTCACATTTTGGCCTGAGGGTGGCACTAGAGGAAAGGTCATGAGGTCACCAAAGGTCTAGAGAATAAATAAATAAAATGCAGACAGATTCAGGGCTGTACTGTCTCTTAGTGTGTCCCAGCTGACAGCGAGCCAGGCAGCTACCAACTCTGCTGTACCTATATACTCCTGCACTGCTCTGACCACCAGGGGGAGACGAGCTTCTTCTGGCTGTTTGTGTGGATTCACAGGTCAGAGTTGGACTGTGCAGTTCAACAAATGTGATTTTTTTCCATTCCTGGATGCAACTGATGCAGCTTTTTTCCATCATTCACATGTGTTTTAAATTGATGTGTATGGTAAATGCAATGAAATTCTGTATGTGTTGAGAGTTAATGTGATTTCCCCTTTACCTGGTGTAGTGTGCACAGTGCTGAACTTCCCCTGTGGGTAAGCATTATTCTAATTTAAAGCAGCTTTGCACGGCTGCTCTCTGATGTTGTGTTTCTGCCTGTTGCCTTGATTTCTTAATTCATTTTATTTTCTTTATTTTGTTCATTTTAAGGTGAGATGCTTCATGAGCCAGTTATTGTTTCATCTCATTTGCATAATTTCTTCATGTATTTAAAAAAAACAAAAAACAAAAAACAAAAAACGTTTTCACTGTGGTTACTCTATATCTACATTTTAAAACAGTGGAGCTCAGTCAAACCAAATAGAATAAAGTATAGCATACTACCTAGAAGTTACTGTTGAGGGGAAAAAACCCCTCACCCAGAGAGAGGAAGGGGGCGGGCTTTACTTGGTGCCTCAGATCAAATTCAAAGTGTTGATCTCAGTTCGCCAGACTGAAGCATGGAGGGCACAACTCTACCACGGCTGCTCCGTAAGTACACTCTGTGTGTGTGTGTGTGTGTGTGTGTGTGTTTTCCCAGTTTATCGGTGGTTATTTTAATGACCTTTCAGTTTTGTTGGGGCAGGGTAATGGGTAACAGGGTACAGGGTAACAGGGTAATGGGTAACAGGGTACTGGTAACAGGGTGCTGGGTAACAGGGTAATGCATAACAGGGTAATGGGTAACAGGGTACAAGGTAAAAGAGTAATGGGTAACAGGGTAATGGATAAAAGGGTAATGGGTAACAGGGGGCAGGGTAACAGAGTAATGGGTAACAGGGTACTGGGTAACAGGGTATTGGGTAACAGGGTACTGGGTAACAGGGTAATGGGTAACAGGGTAATGGGTAACAGGGTATTAGTAACAGGGTATTGGGTAACAGCGTATTGGGTAACAGGGTAATGGGTAACAGGGTACTGGCAAAAGGGTATTGGGTAACAGGCTAATGGTAACAGGGTAATGGGTAACAGAGTAATGGATAACAGGTTAATGGGTAACAGGGTACTGGGTAACAGGGTAATGGGTAACAGGGTACTGGGTAACAGGGTAATGGGTAACAGGGTACTGGGTAACAGGGTAATGGGTAACAGATTAATGGATACTGGGTAACAGAGGGGGTAATGTGCATGAAAAGTCACTTGGACGATGCTGTGAGAATGAGAACAGCCAAAAGGTCTGAAGACCAGATAAACTTCACTGTGGGGAAACTGGAACACACTGTAGAAAATAAAACATTAAAAATACTGAGGAATAATGACGAAACATCTTTGTAATGTTTCTATGGTACAACATGCATTTTGTTGTTGATATCTATAAGAACATGGAGGGAGACGTCCTCTCTGTCCAGGATCTTTGACTTTTGTCCTCCTCCTCCTCACGAGTGCGTCCCACATTAGCAGTGTGATGTCAGCCTTCATCATCCTGGTGAAGATGATCACTCTGATGATCAGTCAGAGCTTTGCTTTGGGCTCACCTCTGTCTCTCAGATCACAGGGGATTAGACAGGAAGTCATGAGAGGACAGCACCTCAGTACACTGACATCACACATTTGGTGTGGGGGTCTACAGACCCTGTTTTTTTTTAAAATTTTTATTAGTGTCTCTCTGTATTTGTGCTGCACACAGTTCACTCTCAAGTGTCTCAGTAGAACCAAATAACTGTCCAGCAGCATGAAAGCCCCTGCAGATGAGATCTCCCAGTGTTGTGTGTGCAGCACAGAGGCTGGTTGTCAGAACTGTCTTCTCTGATTGGTGGAAAACCTCAAACCAACTGGACTCTCATTTCTGTCCTCAGTGGTGACGGTGTGGCTGTGCTGCAGGCCCAGCAGAGGTTAGTGCACTTCTTCCATCACACTCACACTCTCATTTAACCCTGAGAGGTCATTAGGGGTCAAAGCAGAAAACTCGCTGGAGCCCAACGGTCTTTGTTATCACTCTCTTGTTTCCCTCCTCTTTATTATTTTTCTTTGCTCAAAGTGTTTGTGCAGAAAAAAACTGTAAGACCAAAAAACACGGCAACTGGCCGGTGGGTTGGAAACTCAACCCACTAACCAACCTACAAAAAATTACACTCACTTGGTACCAACAAGGAGGAGTTCTGTTTTATCACTGTTGAGTTTAAGGAAGTTAGAGGTGAACTAAGATTTAATTTCTGAGAGGCAGTGGGTGAGGGAGGAAGGTTGGAGACAGGAGTCGGGTTTACTGGACAGGTAGAGCTGGGTGTCATCCGCAAAGCAGTGAAAATGGATACCAGATTTACGGAAAATATTGCCAAGTGGGAGGAGTTAGATAATGAAGAGGAGGGGCCCCAGCACAGAGTCCTGGGGCCCACCTGAAGAGATGGGGGAGGGCTGTGAAGTGAAGGATTTGAGTTGGATGAACTGAGTGCGGTCTGTGAGGTAAGAGTGAAGCCAGAGCAGGCGGGTGTGAGTGATGCCTATGGAGGAGAGTCTATTGAGGAGGGTGGGGTGATAGAGCTGAAGGCTGCACTCAGTTGTGTTGAAGCTCCCACCCACTGTGCTGTGGCTTTGTGGAGTTAGGAAGTCTCTGCTGCTGCTGCTGCTGCTGCTCTATTGTTCACTGCAAATAGTTCTTTATTTAAAGTATTGATACAAATAATATAAAAACATTTATTTTATTTTATGTTTAAAATGTAGCCCTGAAAAATAATCCCCATTTTTACAATCTGTATATCCGCAGCTTAGCTTACAGCCAGCCCACTGATAATTAATAATAATAAAGTACAGTAGCTGTGTTGTAGATTCAAGTATAATATAAAAAGTTGATGAGATAACTAACGTGCTTGGTAAGCAGAACACTTGAGAACTGACTTGTGAAGTTAAACTGTGAAAACTTGTAAACAGCAGCAGCAGCAGTGTGAATGGTGTTGACAGCTGCAGGTGTAGAAATAGGTGTACAAATTTCACCAAAGAACAAAGTGAAGTCCAGTTCACTGGAGCACACAGCTACATCCACATCTAACAAGTCAGTGTGACGGTCAGCTGACTCTGAGCAACACAACCTGATGGATCAGTGATGAAATGATCAGTTCATAAATGATTCAGGTCTTTTCCCTTCTGCTGAGATGTGAGCAAACACCCAGCTGTCCACAGAGCTGCAGACCTTCAGACCAGCTGCCAGACGGCAGTGATGTCACATGATTAACCTCTGATACGAGGGATCTTGTAGTCTCCAAAACTCGACAGGTCATCACTGATTTGTCCTTTGTCCCTCCTCTCCACCCCCACCCAGCCTCCCTGACTGTCAGGCCCAACACAGCTCAGCTGTTTGTTCATGAGTCTCTTCATCTGAGCTGTGAGGAAGACTCTGCTGGATGGACGGTGAAGAGGAACACGACCACAAAAACCATGACAGAGTGTGGAGACACCTGGGGAAAACTAACAAACTCCTCCTGTAGTATCAGTTACACATTCCCAAAAGACAGTGGAGTTTACTGGTGTGAGTCCAGAGAGGGAGCAACCAGCAACACCATCAACATCACCGTCACTGGTAACTAATTAAATAATTATTCAGTATCAACATCTATCTGCATTAAATCATGAATATTTTCCTCAGTGGTTGAAATCCTGTGGTTTGTGTCTGTGTTCAGGTGGTGATGTGATCCTGCAGAGTCCTGTCCTTCCTGTGATGGAGGGAGCTGCTGTGACTCTGAACTGTACAACCAGGACTCCCTCCAACCTCCCAGCTGATTTCTATAAAGATGGCTCCCTCATCAGGACTGAGTCTACAGGACAGATGACCATCCACCATGTTTCCAAGTCTGATGAAGGCCTCTACCACTGCAACATCTCTGGTGAAGGACAGTCTCCACCCAGCCGGCTGGCTGTGGCAGGTGAGGAAGTCGGTCTGACTTTGGTTTCTTTCCTGTCTTCACCTTCCAGAGTGTCTGCACTCAGGAGGACGGCAGAGGTTCATGTGAAAACTCTGTCTTACTTTGCAAAGAGGGTTAGGGTTAGAGTGTCACCATTCAGCCCACTAGTGTCTCCTCTCTACATGAAACTGGAAGGAGGTCGTGCACTCGCCTCCGTCTGCTGGCCAGAAATCTCACAAAGAAACAGATTTGACTGACAGAGAAATGTTTGTAAAAGACAAGAAATCAATCCAGTTTGTTTGCTTTCAGTGCAACCCACGACTACAACTTCTCCTCCCATCTCCACTACTCAAGCTTCAACTACACGCTCCAACTCCCCTCCTCAAGCTTCATCTCCTCAACACTCCTCCTCCCCTCGTCTGCCCCTCTGGTGGATCCTTGGATCTGCCTGTGGGCTGGTTCTCCTGGTTCTCCTGGTGGTTTTGGTGCGGTACGTCCGCAACAGATCCAAAGGTGAGACACCAACTGTCCACGTTATACTGAGTATTTCCCAACATTTTTACACATTACCATTTGCTTTTGCTCTGACATTGCCTCATAAATTTCCATCTAAAAATTTCATGTATTTAATTTTGCAATTTATGTTTTACATTAAAGATTTCCTCCATTTTAATTTGACAGTTAAATTTCTACAACTTTACATCATTTTACATTTTGTTTGACACTGACTCAATCAGCTACTTTTCCCTTTACATTTAAATAAAACATACATTTTTACATCACCACTACAATTTACTTTGACATTTAAAAATCACATTCACATTTTACATGCTTAAATCTGAAGCTTCATTTTACATTCACTCTGACACTGGCTCTGCCATGTAACTAACATGTACAAGATGTTCATTTTTCTTGTTTTATAATGCACAATTTGTAATTAGATTGTCAATATATTCTACAATTCTAGACTGATATCACATCAGGTGTGACCGTGCGCTGCCTCTCAAGCCTTCATGGTGAACTCCCATTCCACAAACAGCAGCCGCCTCCCATCCAGAGGAAACAGCTGGGCCTGAAACGTTGACATTTTACTGAACTCAGTTTGAAAAGCTCACACACGTCATGCTGCCGAGCAGGGTTACTGCCAGGGATTTTGGGCCCCATGTAAAGAAATCCCTTGGAATTGTCCTAACTGTTCCCCCATATACGACGCCCCTGCTGCCAAGACCACCACCTCAAAACCCTCACACACACACACACACACACACACACACACACACACACACACACAGCATGACGAGTGTTAGCCTTCCTGTTAAATTACAGCCATTTTTTTTCCCATGAAGGCTTGTGAGTACAGCTGGGTCAGACAGCACACAGTGAGTACTTGCTGATCAAGATGTGTGTTTTTTAATATTCATTTTCACATTTTGCACTTGTTTGTTGTTTGGCCGTATCACCTTGAGATCTTCTGGTTAGTTGGTAGCAGCAGCTGTGACAGTGACAGCAGAAATCCTGGGATGTCATGTCTGTGATGTTTTGCAGACTGTGCTCCTGGTACAGTTTACTCAGAGGTGAGAGGAGCTGCAGACGTCACTTATGGACAAGTCGTCATCAAACCACACGGGAGGAAAGGTAAAGTTCCTCCTCCATTAAAGAGGAGCGAGCTGCACTCAGACTGCCTGTGTGTGTGTGTGTGTGTGTGTGTGTGTGTGTGATCAGCTCAAGGAAATTGAATCAGGTCAACTGGACTGAGTGTTCTGTCTGGAAGATGTTTCTCCTCTTATCCGAGCAGCTTCATCAGTTCATGCTGGTCACCAGTCCAGACTGCTAGTCTAACTAACTGGTGGGGAGCTCAGCTGTTCACCCTCAGTGGATGCGTCCCCCAAGGCCTCTGACGTTGATGGCCCATGGGGCCCCGGGTGTGGCTTGTTAGTGCTTCACTGAGTTGTAACAACAGTCGTTACAACTCAGTGAAGCCACCTGGTGGCGGCCATGGTCCCTGTAGGATCAGGATCACATGTCAAAGTGCTGCCATGGAGGCCGAGAGGCTGCAGGTTTTCTTTCCAACCAAAAACAAACCAGGTGAGTTCACTGATCAGCTGCAAGCAGAGAGGAGGAGCTGATCAGTGAAAACCTGCAGCCATCGGGCTTGGCCCCGCCCCTTCCTCTGAGCTGAAGAGGTTTCTACATTCCTCAGTAAAAGTTGGTCGAGCGCAGCGACAGGACGTTTGGACGTTAATTCAAATGAAAATAAAAAAAGAAAGGCAAGTTGAGGGTCAGTGGAAAATTTTACTCTCAACACCAAACCTAACAGCTCTTATCTCAACTTCAGCATGGTCCAGTGTGGTCGATGTGTGAGGGTGTGTAATGGTGTTTGTATGTGTGTTCTTCACACTGCAGTGAACATGCTGGCAGGTGTGATAGCAGGTAAACGCCTCAGTCACACTTCAGCTTCCTGTTTCCAGTGAAATGAGCTCACGACAGCTCAGTTTGTTCAGTCTGAAGCTGTTAGAGCAGGCAGACTGAAATCAGTCTGAATCACATTTCTTCTGCACAAGTAACAACAAACTGTTCATTTGTCACTAAAGACTCATATCGTATATGTGAAATTTCCCCACCGTGGGACTAATAAAGGAATATCTTATCTTATCTTATCTTATCTTATATCTGCCATCATGATGAGAACATTTTGTCGTCAGCTGGTTGGAGCAGCAACAATCATATTTCATGACTGTTATATTTTGCAGACTGTGTTCCTGGTTCAGTTTACTCAGAGGTGAGAGGACCTGGAGACGTCACTTATGGACAAGTCGTCATCAAACCCCACAGGAAGAAAGGTAAAGTTCCTCTTCCCTTGAAGAAGATTCAGTTTGTGTGTCTGCGTCCCGTCTTTCAGGTCACAAAGTGCCTCCACATGGTGAGCAGTGGGAGCTGTGCTGAAGGCCGGTTAGCTCTGCTGTTAGAAATAAAGCTAAATACATTTTGGCCCCGTCTGACTGACGACGTCTCCAAGGTCACGATGCTGTTAAATTAATGGTTTGTAACTCAGGAAACTCAGAGACTGCAGCCGCTCCGGAGGGTTTGGCTGCTGGGATCTGGTATCCGACTGGATACAAGAGCGTTCGTCAGAGTTGAAATATGAACTTTAGGCGCCCAGGGTAGCGCCGCCGCAGGGCTGGGTGACGTCACTGATCATTAGGGAGGGGAGGTTTGACTCTTTCTTCTGACTCGAGTTTGGATGAGTGTCGAACTAAAGAGTCGGGGTGTCGAGTCACTCCCCCCCTTATTTAGATGTTGCTGTTTCAGCTTCTTCCAAGAGCTCTTTGGTGAAGCATGTTTAAAATGTGTGTGTGTGTGTGTGTGTGTGTGTGTGTGTGTGTGTGTGTGTGTTCAGGCTCTCCATCAGAACCACAGGTTATTTACTCTTCGTTGAAGTAGACCTTCATCCCAGTTCAACCACTGATGTCCAACTGGTGGTCCACGGGCTGCAGCTGGACCCGCAGATCCTCAAAGTGACCTGCAGTACATCTGTTTATTGCACAATCACATGATGAGCTTTTTTGATACGTGGTTACATACATCCTATTGAATAGGATCTGGGGATAATTGTCAGTTTTATGTTTAATTTAATTTAAATGTTTAATTTATATTTTATTTATCTTTGTTGCTGCAGTGACCCAACTTCCCACATGGTCAAAGTTTAATCTCATTTGTCTTCTTGTTTGTTTGTTTCTGTGGTTTCGTCAAAGCTGTGATGGAAAATTCTGCCTGTTTCAGCTCAGTTGTGGTTAACCAACCTGCACGAGCCCCCCGACCCTTCTCTGTACGTGTGAATGAGTCAGAGGCTTTTTATATCAGGTGCAAGAGAACATTTCCACACAACCACATTCTACTAACAGCTTTCAAACTGGAGCTCTTTGTTCTGAGTGTATAAAGAGACTAATCTCCAAAAACCATGAGCTGGACTTAAAATGTAGTCCAGCAGGGGGCGCGCTCATATTTTAACTTGCATGTGATGTACTTTTGATTTAATGGAACTTAATTTTTGGTCCTTCACTAATCTTGACTCATTTCAAATGCTGTAAAGGTCCCACATTGTAGAGACATTTTTTTTTTTTTTACTGAATCAAACAGCTGAGAAAAGAATAAAGTGTGAAGCTGCTCCTTTGTCTCCTGGTGTAAAAGTCATGTGACTGTATGAGCTGTTTTGATTCGTCACTCAGGGCTGACAGACTTTAACTTTGACAACACTTTAAATGCCTGTCTTGAATCTCATGTTTTGAAATCAAATGTTCATAAAACCATAAACTTTGGAGTGAAGCACTCTTATATTTTGGGTTATGATGGGGTAAAAGTCTTCCTGAACTCCTGAGGCATTTCTAAATGTGATTTTTTTTGAGAACTGAGTGGCCAGTTGCCACCCAGTAACACACACACTCCCACACTGAGGGCAGAGTGGTGAGGTACTGACAGTGGTACGGTTTCTCTGAGTGTCTGCTGAGATGTTCTTTAACTTGAGTCCTATTCAGATGAATGAACGTCCTACACAGTTCTGCAATCAAGTTGGGCTCCACCTGCTCCCCCTGCTGGTCCTGCTTACTCCTGCACCTTCCGTAGCCGTTAGCTTTCAGGCCCAGCTGTTTCCTCTGGATGGGAGGCGGCTGCTGTTTGTGGAATGGGAGTTCACCATGAAGGCTTGAGAGGCAGCGCACGGTCACACCTGATGTGCTGAGGGTGAACTTTCCCTTTAAGAGCCCATGAACGGGCGCTCGCACTTCCTTGATTTTCTGTGTTTCCTGCTCAAAGCGGACAAACCAGACACTTTCTAACAGGCCTGACTTTACAGTTTTTTTCGATTGCTAAAACACGTTTTTCAAAACTGTACGTTTTTATTTTCAAAACTGCACACACAAAACTCCAAACATCACACACAAATTGCTAAACCCTGGCATCCCTTTGCAAAACAACTCTTTGCCATCAAATCTCTTAACATGTTCACTAAATGGTGTTTTCATTTGGTAAACACAGCCATATTTTCACATGACACACACATACCATTCATTGAATAAACACAACTAAGCTTTTGGCTGAACACTACCAAGCATGTACAGAACACTGAAGAGCAAAACTGAGAACACAATTATAGAAATGGAACACACTGAATCAATGACAATGCCCACTTCTCTCATAGACAAACATAAAACATCACACAAATTTTCATACAAAACATTTTATTTTTAAATGTTGCTTTCTTGGTATCATTTTTCTTTACTTACAGTTTTTTTCAATTGCTTACACACATTTTCAAAGCTCTTTGTCTTTTTCTCAAAACTTTACACACAAATCCAACTACTGCTAACACAAAATGCAAAAAGCGCCCTATCTACTGCAAAATGAAACACAGTATTCAAAACATTGTAAACACATCTCAAAAGCAAGCATTTGTCTCACATCACAAACACATTTCCCATTGTGTCACATACTTGTGTATATCATTTACACACTGTTGCTCTAAATCTAAAGCTCTTTTGTTTCTATGGATTTTCTTGATATATTGCCATATAAGAGTGAAAATACAGTAGCATGCAAATAGAAGTCAACACAAGCAATAATGGAACCCAAAATATTTAATTTTCTGAATAAATCAGTTGCTGTTGTGGATGCAGCATTGTACAGCATCAAAGCAAAATACACCAACCATCACATATGGAGGAAAGTGTGAGTGTGTGAGTGTGTGTTTGTGTGTGTGTGTGTGTGTGTGTGTGTGTGTGTGAGTGTGTGAGTGTGTGTTTGTGTGTGTGTGTGTGTGTGTAACTGCCGGTTCTGGATGAAGCACTCAGTTCAGACAGACGGTACCCACATCTTGACCAACCACGTGCGGTTTTCGCAGAAAAAATAACCGGCTCCTGAAAAAAAAAAAAAAAAAAAAAAAACAGCTCCCAATCAGGAGCCGGCTCCTGCCGTTCACTTCAAAGAGCCGGCTCTTTCGTTCGTGAAAGACCCATCACTATTCCAAAGCGTCCTCCACAAACCTGGACTCCTCTTCCTCTGCGTCTTCCTCTGACTCCCCTGGCTCTCTCTGCGTTGTTGTTTGACAGATAGTTTGACCTTTGACCTATTTATAGGCCTATGTCAAGGAGTGATTGGTTGGTGTTCAGTAAAGCAGTTATTGTTTCCACATGTGAGGACAGAGTCTGAGGCACTGATGAATAAGTGTGGCATTTTGATTGGTTGTGTTTGAAATGGGAAATCAAGTTACTTCCTGATAGATTTTTGTGTGTTAGCTAGAGAATTGTGTGTATTGATTTGCAAAAAGTGAATAGCTAAACTGAAAACTGTGTCAAGGCTGAGAATTAGTTTATGGTTTTGCTGATTTGAGGTGAAGTTGTGAGGTTTGAGTGAAAGAGTTTAGATATAGTGTGATATATAAAGGTTTTGTGTGTAAGCAATTGAAAAAAACTGTAAATGTTTTGAAAAAATAATAACAATTAATAACAAAATGTAGGAAACAAAGAATAAAGGGACCCAAAACAATGTGACTGCGACCCACAAATGCGTCCCAAAACGCTGTTTAGGAAACAGTGCTGTAGTCTGTTGAATGCAGTATTACAATACACACAGAAAATAGATTTCGTACCTGTTCTCCATCCTGAACGTCCTGATGATGGTCGACACTGTGAAGCGGCTGAGGTTTGGCTGGACCCTCTGGCCAGCCTCCCTCATGCTCAGCCCATGGTTGAGCACATGGTCCAATACAGTAGCACCAATCTCATTGGAGATTCAGATTCTCCTTCTTTCTCTTGCTTCTCCTTGTTGTCCTCCTCCTCCTCTTCCTCCTCTTCCTCCTCTTCCTCTTCCCCCTCTTCCTCCTCTTCCTATTCCTCCTCTTCCTCTTCCTCCTCTTCCTATTCCTCCTCGTCCTCCTCCTCCTCTCATTCGTACCCCTCTCCTTCTCTGACTGTTGTCTCTGTTCTCCATTGCTCATCAAACAAAACAGAGGGTCAAGCCTCTTTTTATGCTGCAGTCCTTGATTGCAAATTGCTTGCCAGACCCAAAAGTTTAGAGATTTGAATATTTGTGTATTGTCGATTGATGCTTTGAGATTTTATGTGAGAAGTGTGTGCAAACCTGAAAAATTGTGTGTTGTGTTTTGACAACAAGGTGATGTGAAATTGACATCAGAGTGTAAAGAAGGAAAGTCAGAGTTCTAATATGATAAGGAAATCTAAAGTAGTAACAAATTGAGTCAAGCGATTGGGGACAGAAGTAAAGGTTGTGAAAATTGTGCCTAATTTTTGCTTTTTGTGTTTTAGCAATTGAAAAAAGCTGTAACTGAACTCTCTGACGCTCATCTGATGTCAAAAACCAACCAGAGACAGATTTTACAGCCAGTCACATCACAGAATTAAAGGCTCGGTCCGTAACTTCAGGACAGAGCGCTGCTTATTCTCAACATGGACTGAACTGCAGGGGTGGGCAGACGAAGCCTTATGAGGCTTCAGGGCTTTGAAAACAGAGAACACAGTGACACCTGCTGGTCCGCAGAGAGTATAGCAGCCATTTAACCTGCAGACAGCTGCTGACACGCTGCTACAACACTGTGGACCTCATCCTCTCAGTCCAATATGTGTTCAGGTAGAAGGCCACCTGAGCTCATTTTAATCTTCTCATGTTCACTTATTGCACTGCTACAATAAATTCCACCTGTATATTACCTTTTATGACAATGTGGTGCAATAAAATAATGTTTAAATATGTTGTCCAAACAGTTCACAGCCTACAGGTTGAACTTTTTATTTGACTGATGATTTTAGAGAACAGCTGGTTGTCCATGTCACTTCCCAGTGCTGATGCATTTTCCTTCATGATTTACATTCTAATAAACAAAGTTTAGATTGACTCCAGCAGAGAAACAAACCCTGCCCCTGTTCACCATGTGCATTACAGCACAAACAATACTACTGATAATAAATACAACAACAACAATAACAGGTATAAAGTCTTTATTTACAAAGTGCTTTACAAACCAAACTTCAGCTACAGAGGATCAATACCATTTTCTATAGTTAAACTTCTGCCGACTTCTCAGTCATTTTTAATCTAACAGTTGCCGTGACAACGACTCAGCAGCACAGCTGATCTTTGTCTACAACCAACTTATATGAACATGAGCTTTCCAGTGTCGGCGCCACAACAAACATCTGTCTTTTCATAAACTCACCGGCAGATGTTTTATTTCAGCTGGGGGTGTGTCACTCCAATTTAACGTCAGCTCCCATTAATGTGGCTAAGCAGCAAAAGTAAGGACAGTAAGCAGTCACATTAAGGCTGAACAGAGTTACAGAATCACCTTTTCAGGCTGTTATCAATTTACCTCTGAAATAAAGAGCACAGCTTTCACAGATGTGTTGATTTATTAAATGTTCATTTCAATGTACAGATAGAAACAAACTGACAAATTAATTAAATCAATGGCCCAGGAAACTCATAAAGACTAAAAAAATTAATAACGATTAATAGGCTAATTAATAACTGATAACATTAACACATTAATAACAAGAACAAAGTTACAGCCGCACATCTCCGTGGAAAGTCTGACAGGTACTGTCCGTGGTGCTGAATCCGCCTCGGCAGGTACTGTCCATGGTGCTGAATCTGCCTCAGCAGGTACTGTCCGTGGTGCTGAATCTGCCTCAGCAGGTACTGTCCGTGGTGCTGACTCTTCTGAGGCATTTCATTCTCTTTATTATAGAAATTAAAGCTCCATAAAATTCACGGAGGATCTTGTTTAGCTCTTCTTTCCTTACAGGTGTGAAATCAGCTGTTTGTCCGGTGTTTGTCAGGTGGTCTTGTAGACATTTGACAGCCCAAGACGTTGACTGGGCCGTACCGGCTTCATTTCCTGACCTCTCCAGCTGATCCAGCTCTTCACTCGTCACTCTCGCGTATCTCTCCTTTTTCTCTTCTGTCTTGTCTTCCTCGTTCAGCCATTTATCCAAACTTAGGTCGCAAAATAAATCAAAATTGACAACAAAACGGTCCATTATGCAGGCGAACAAAGTTGACAGCGGCTTTTGATGCGGGTTTCAGTGAAATGCTTCGTGTTGCCATGGAAACCACACAGACTCGCGCAATAAGATGTAGGCGGAGTAATTTTAGCCGTGCTGTCATGCTCATCTTAGCACATTCTAAACGTCTGATTGACCAATCAGATTGCTCGGTCGGATCTACCTGTTGTATAATCCCTCTTTATTCCATGACAAATTAAGAAAATAAAAGTTCTGGAGTTCATTCCAAATGTTTGCATTTGCGTTTGGTTGATGTTTATCAGAACCCTCAACAAACAGAGGTGTCTATGCAGGTGAAGCAGGTCATCATGAGGCTAAAAAAGCCAAAAACAAAACAAAACAAAACAAAACCATCTCTTTAAATGGTTCAGAGGTGCCTCAGAGAACCATAAAACCAGTTCTCTCTCTTCTTTTTCTTCAAAGAAGAGAGAAGAGAAGAAGAACATGGAGATGGAAAAATAAAAATGTTTACTGGCAGTGAAAATAGTTCTTCATGGTGGTGCTATTGGAGAGTGATATTCAAAGTGGGGTGCAGCGACCCCCAGAGGTCCTTGAGGGTTCTCCAGGGGGTCGTCAGCAAAATAAGGAATAGTTTAAATGTTTGTGAAAGACATTTGAACGCAATAAACCTGGAAATAATTATATTATTTAATGAGTTTCCTTGTAATTTTATTGAGGTTGAAATGCTCCAGATGTGTCCATCACTCACAGTCCAGTTTGGATATTTGGGTCAGTTGTGAATTTGAACCACTAGGTGTCAGCAGAGAGCCACTCTAAAGGAGGAAAATCCAGGAGAAGAGGTTATTCAGTTTAAAAATCCTTTATTCAAAAGACCTGGGAGCCTCTGCAGCAACAAGACCAGAGATTAAAAGTGTGTCTGTCAGTTTTTATTTGCCAAAGTCACACACATCTCCACATCAACATCACAAACTACCCCACTCACCCCCCCAGGGTTTGGGCTAAGCATTGAATGTTTGCAACATCTGTTTTCCATTACCATCAATTATGATATTAATAAAAAAATATTTGAACAGGCCCGTCCTTGACATCTGCAGTGATTTCACACACACAAACCGTTAGTGTTAAGGGCAAATGACTGGCAGGTTGAAGGAGATGTGGACTTGGAGCACAGGAGGTAACAATTAGTTCAAAACCTAACGCTAGGAAAAGTCTCACGAGAATAAACACTTTGAAGGCCGGAATGTATGTTACCACACTGGGAGACTGGACAATCTGGCGAGGAGTGACTGGAGAGCTGGCGTTGAAATACTGCACACTGACGAGATGATGAGAAGCAGGTGAGCTGGCTGGAGCCATCAGGAGTGGTGGGTGGAACTGTTGAGAACCCAAGTGGATAGCCACGCCCAGAGACACACAAATAACAGGAGGAGAGAGAAAACACAGGAAACACTAGAGGGGTATTGCACAAAAGTAGGATTAAGACATCCGGGATAAGTGAGTGAGCCTAGCTCAACCAATCCTAAACAAGAGCGTCCAGGCTTAATTGGTTGCACAAAGACCAAATCAGGATGATCAGACACGGATTAATCAAGCAGCTGAAACCTATCCTGGATCAGTGCGCGCACGCGGCTTCCTCAGATAGACCCCGCCATCGATCACAGATTCACCGATTCACCATGGCAGCGAGAGCAGCGTATTTCTCCCTCGTCGGAGGCAGAAATCCTCATGGAGGCTTACGAGGAGGTGAAAGATCAAATAAAAAAGAAGGGCAGCACGGCCACTGCTATAAACAACGAGAGAAAGCGTGGCAAACTATTGCAGACCGCCTGAATGCGTAAGTAGTGCGCAAACACACACTCACTGCTCCGTTGAAACATCACAATTACAATCCAAATAGTTAATTAACATCTACGAAAACGCAGTTGTACTCTGATTATTAATCAGTTGAAATTGTTAGTGAAATTGACTGCAGATGTGGGTGAAATTGTGTAAATTTAACTCCATCAGACTGTATAACTCTTTGATAAATAGATGAGCTCATTTACTTAATTGAATTTCCCTTTGGGATAAATAAAGTTCCTCTTATCTTATCCTTATATTTGCTCCTCATGCTCCATGCTCCTTTGCACGCACATCAAGATAAAATCCCCCTCAGGTGCCCATGAGGTGGATTTTGTGAATAGGAAATCCTTTCACAGCATTAATGTTCAGGTGAACATGACTTTTTGATATTGTCAATTAATGAACACTGTACACTGCTTGTGATGTGCGTTGATTGGTTTAATAGTCTTCATCTTATAATTTCAGATGGTCTGCAATGCTGATTGTCTGATCAGCAATGTTGTGGCAAAGTGGCCTGGCTCAGTCCATGACTCCGGAGTCTTTCAGACCTCTGGAATCTATCAGCACCTATCACAAGGTGAGCCACACAACCTCTATTAGTAACCACTTTTTACATCATGGCTGTGTCAAGAATGTCACTCACTGTTTATGAGGTTGTCATGATGAGATTTTGTATTGACAGGTGAATTTTCTGGTGTGTTGCTGGGGGACAGGGGGTCTGCCTGCCAGCCCTTTCTCCTGACACCACAGACCCCCAGGGAGCACAGCAGGCCTACAGTCCTGCCCATGCCAGGACAAGGGCAGGACTGAAATGACCTTTGGCCTCCTGATGGTGCTTTCACTGTCTTCAGGACTTAAGGGTCAGCCCTATGAGGACATGTGACATCACTGTGGCCTGAGCCGTCCTCCACAGTGTGGCCTGCCTGAGGAAGGAGAGGGCCCCCAGAGTGCCATCACACAGACTGGGACAATCCGGCCATCTTCCCAGATGTGGTCGGCTGCGCAGGGACCAATATGTGTTATATTATTTTAGTTAACATGCATGCTTTTTTGCATGATTGCATGATTTTTTTCCCCCTTTTTTTAAATTCAGTTTAAATTGGTTTGGCCTCTTATGTCGTTTCTGCTGTATACTGTGTGCATACAAGCTTGCTACTGCATCCATTCATTTGTCTGTTCATTTGTTGTGTATGGATTTGTCCTGCATTTATTTCAGTGTGCAGACATGCAGGGTGTTACATACAGACCTTTGAATGTGTCTTTATTCTTGTGTTGTATAATATGCTTTGATTCCATGCTTTCTATCTTGTAGAGTCACTGTGTGACTTCAGTTTTGAAAGGAGCTGATGGATTACCTGCTTTGATTTATCCTTATTCAATAAAGGAACATCATGACTCTTTGATGTGTATTTATATGGGATGTGTATTTTATAGTCTATGGGAAACTGTAAATTATCTAATGATTGCAACATCATCTAAAATCATCTATCTACAATGATTGAAATGAATAGTCACAGATGTTTAAATAATGACAGTGGGTCTAGTTTCGACACCTTCAATAAAATAATTTTATTGAATTTTTTTTTTTTTTTTTTTTTTTTGTCAAAAATTAGTTTTTTGCCTAAATCATCTCCTCTTGATGCTGGCCACCTCTGGAAGTATAACTGCCTAAATCAAGAGTGTGTCAAAACTGTGACTTAGGTAGTTTTATTTTGCCTAAGTCAAAAGAAAATGAGACTTAAGGAATTTTACGTTATTTAGGCTATTTTAGGCTATTTTAAGCGTTTCAAGATGGCAGCGGTATCAAGAAGAAAGGAAAATTTTCTCTGCCAATGAAGTTACTTCAATGATCCAGGGCTCATCCCCAATTGGTAAGTGATGAGGTTTAGTATAACATTGGCATATAACGTATTACAATTGCCTAAGTCATTTATTTCTGTTATGTTACAGAATTGACATTGTTTTTAGTATGTCAGTAGTCATCTTTTTATAACCTTTTTGAGTGAAATTATCAATAAATATAGTTAATTTTTGGTGAATTTTTTTGTGTCGCCTGAAAAACCTGAAAAAATGACAGGTGATTATTTTATGACGGTGTCGATGTGATAACAATGTGTAGTGGGCAGTGGAATAACTTTTAGTTTCGGTTTGTGGTGACTGCTGACTGAGATAAGGGATGAGATTAAATAAATCCTGGAACTTAGCCTGGTCTGGAGCAGGCTAGCTCCACAGAATAAATCTCCATGGTAACTAATGTCATAACATATCCCGCTATCCACTATCCCACTTTGTGCAACCGCATCATGGATAAATTAATCCAGGATAACCAAGATATCCCGGCTTAATCCCTTATCCTACTTTTGTGCAATACCCCTCAGGAAGGGGAAAACATGAGAAACACAAAGGAAACAACGGGAAAAAACCTGGGGCCTATTCCATCAAGCTGGCTAACGGGATAGCCTGGCTTATTTCGATGAGTCTCGCTAATTTAAGTGGGAGTTCCGTTCCATCAAAGTGGCTTATATGAGTTGCAGCTCAATAACCATGGTAACTTAGTCAGCAGAACTAGCCTGCTCCGTGGCAGGCTTACGGTCAAGCTTAGCGCAGCTGCGTGTCAGAGAATGTCCGACGGACGCAAACAGACCCCCAAATGACGGCTCCGTCACGTCTATATTGTTGCCCCGGCATCACATATTCAATTTAATTAAGTTCAAATTTAATTATGTAGCACCATGTCCGTGTTCGGAAATATAAATTCAGACTTAGCCTATTTCCCACAATGTGACCAAGCATGAATGTACGTGTTTACTTAATAAAAATAAACGTAATGAAAATCATGTGTTATCACTGTCAGTCTCCGAAATCAACCGAATAAACAATCAATTACTCAATCAAATTTTATTCATATAGCACAAGTCATACATCAAATGCAACAACAAGCGTTGAACATAAAAGGGTTGAAAAGAACATGAGGTTAAATAAAAAAAAGACGTCTTATTTTATTTCCCACCCGCAATTTGCGATGACCCGCCTCTATTCTGCCCGAAGCCAATAGATTAGTTGACATAGGTGAGGGACGTAAGAACACATATTTCAGTTAATCCCAATTGGATTCATGGTCATCCCACTTTTTGAATGATCCCTTTATATTTGGATTTTTACATGTAGCCTACCTATAATTTCATATGTAATGTAAATTCCTAAGTTTTGAAATCATTTAGCCTATTAACCATTAAAAAAACAACAAAACAAACTCAATAATCATCATTTTGTTCAAGCTGTGAAGACAAAGAATGAAAGCATTAAATACAGTCCAAACCATGGCTTTCTGTTGTGTTTAAATTTATACTTACTTCCTTCTCCAGTTTTTTGATTTCCATATCCCGACGGTGTCGCGCCCATATGGTCGCGCCGGTCAACAATTCTGCTTCCGGCGCACCTCTGGCCGCTAGCGGCGCCCCTCCGGCAGATGGCGCCCTAGGCAATTGCCTATACCGCCTATGCCAAAAACCGGCCCTGTTTGTGATGATTTCCCTATATTCTTCATATAGTTCCATCAGCAGTGTCTGCTCCGCCGCTGAAAATGTCGAGGCTCTCCTTTTCTCCTCCTTTTGAGACAGTTGTATCTTTGTTTCGACAATCGACTGTTCTGGGCTGCTTATGTGCCCCGTGAACGCGCACACCTGAGGCTTGTTCAAACGTGGCTAGAATTAGCACTGACCTGATGCGGCTGAATCGCGTTAGTGGAACGGGTTGAAGCTTTAGTGAAAGTTGACGCTAATTCAAGCCAGGCTATATCACGTAAGCGCAGCTTTCTTTAGCTGCTTTCATGGAATAGGCCCCTGGATACTAGCCCCAGATCATGACAGTTAGGCTGAATCTCAATCTCCTCCCTAAGCCCTGAGCCCTGAGCCCTCACTGACTTAAGTAGCTGCACCTGGAAAGTGACTGAGTGTGTGAGGCTGCAAGGGGTTGAAGTAGTAAAAGGGAATGGGACAGCCCTTTGTTTGGTTGTCAACAGAGATGCATCATGTTTCTCACAATCGCAGCTTTGGGACTTTTTATTTTACGTTTTTTGCTTGGTATTTTTGAGGAGTTGTGAAAACAGCATTAAAAAATGATCTACTCTCACAAAAGGCATTGATGAGTTTGCCAAGAGATAAAAAACAAATAGCCTATGCATTGCCTATCTGCTTATTTCCTTAGTTTCTGAAGGCCATCTTATATAAAATATTATACTCACATGAGAACTTTTTCTTTTTTGCAGTGTCACTACTGATTGCACCCTCCATGTTTTTTTTCTTTTGATGCTGTGCGGGCGGTGCGTTTTACATATTTTATTCTATTTAAATTATAATTGTATTATTATTTTATTTTATTTTAGTATTTTATATGATCTTTTCTTCTTCTTCTTCTTCTTCTTCTTCTTCTTCTTATTATTATTTGATCTTATTTTATTTGATCTTATCTTAATTTATCGTGTTATCCTATTGTGTATTTTACCTTTTTATTCTGCTTCTATTGTGTTATCCTGTGGTGTGTTATCTTGTGCAGCACTTCGGAAAACCTTGTGTTTGTTAAAATTGTGCTTTATAAATAAAGTGGATTGGATTGGATTGGATTGTTTACAAATTCGCTCGTTTCACTTCACTTTTATAGCGGCCGCCAGCTGGTTTCCCCAGGGGATTCATGTCATACGTCACAATGCAATGAACTATGGGTAATTCCCTTATGTTAAGTCTGTGGAGATGCCCACTTACGGAAAGGGTGCATTAAGGGCTCAAAAAGTCCGCGACAGATCCCTCACGCACTTCATGATTTGTCAATGGGACAACCCTAAGCCCTCACGGACTTAACGGGAGCGCGCCTCAAAGTCAGTGAGTGTGTGAGGGTGGACATTGGGATTGGGCCTTAGTGATGGTGTTTAAGTCACCTGACCTGCTGGAAAACACACAACTGAGCAGCTCACACAGCCTTGTGTTGACTTTTGATTTGTGTGTGTTTGTTGTTTGTCCTCATGTGACCCTGATGCTGCCATGAAGCAGGAGGTCCACACCACCATGTGTGTGCAGACGTGAGTCTTTCCTCTCAGTGAACTGAGAACGAGCTGAGGGACGCCTCCAGCAGATAAAGACCTGAGCTTCTCACAGGTTTTATGAGGGTTCATAGAAATAAACTTAACACTACTGTTAGCAGGAGAAACCACATCAGGGTTCTCGCTCTTTTAAGGAAAACAGTCTCCAGGATTTTCAAGGACATGTTCAATGACTGATGTTCATGTTAGCCTGAAGAGGGCGACATCCTTCAAAGATGAACCCTTTCCCATGAGAGAAGTGAGTGTGTGTCCAAATGTCCCTGAGGAATGATTCAAATGTGATGCCAGCCCAACTTTGGACTTTTATAGGAACTCACTAATATTTTTAGGACATTTTGGGGTTTGAATTTTCCAGTATTTTCCATGCCAGGAAGAGGAGCCTGTAAATGTCCAGGTGTTCCAGGAAGCCTGAGCTTTGTATATTTAACAAGTCATATCCTGTTATCATGTTGATCATGTAAATACTGGCAGGCTCAACCAGTTTCTATCACAACACTTTTACTTTCTTTTTTAGCTGACCTCTCTCAGCAGGGACACTATATAGCACCAGGCATCAATAATAATAAGAACCATAATCTTTCCTTATCTTGTCTTTTCATTTATGAATTGAGGCGACCCTCCCTGTCTTTTGAAATGCAGGAAATGAAGGAATCTGAGGACGTTGATGTGTTTACAAGTAAATGGGCAGAAGGCCAGTAAAAACATTCCCTCCTGGTGTCAAAACAGAATTTTTGAACCGAGGCCAAGTTTGATTAGATGAAGTTAGAGCGGGAAAGTTATGATCTCAACCGTTAAAGACGAAGCGGGTGTGGCTGACCTCCTTTGGCTGCAGTTTTCAAATGTTAATATTATCAGTTTTAGCTCATGGAAAACAAAGTCTGTCCTCTGAGTCAGCTCATAGAGACGCCGTTAAAGAGCACAAACACACACTCGCACACAAGGTCACCTAAAATGAGAAGAACATACAGGAGCTCAACTGAGATCGTGCATGGGACAGAATTACATCTCCTCTACAGGTCCCTTGTGGAGGGCTTTACCACCTGGAGTCACCTGAACCACCTGCAGCTCAGCACCTCCAAGACCCAGAAGCTGGTACTGGACTTTAGGAGGTACCGCCCGTCTCCTCTGCCTGTTAACATCAGTGGTGAGGAGATTGAGATGTTGCCTCCTAAAGGTATTTGGGGTTCCAGGTGGATGAGAAGCTGGACTGGCCGGTGAACACTGACTACATCTACCAGAGAGTGCAGAGCAGGCTGTACTTCTTAAGGAGACTGGCATCATTCAATGTGTGTAAAATCAAAATGTTGATGATGCTCTATCAGGCGGTGGTGTCCGGCAGCCTCTTCTACGGGGTGGTGTGTTGGGGGGGCAGCATCAAACAGAGGGACAACAGAGAGTTTGACGTCCAAAGAGGAATCCCAGCTGTCTGAAACCTTGTGATCTGAACGTGACGCCTTCGTCTGCGGGGACGCCACATTTACAGCCCAAGTTCGGGATAATCCCCAACAAGGGGATTATCTCCTTGTCACAAAATAACACAGACCGAGTTCAGTTTGGGTGAAATGTGTAAAGTGTCATGACTCTCCTGTTGTCAAGGCACGGTGTTCAGACTTTACACTGAGACATTAGATTTAGATTAGATTTAGATTTAGATTTATTGTCCCCTAGGGGAAATTCCTTTTCACACTGTACATATATACACAACAGCAATACATCAAACTTAGACAACAGCATCCCATCACCACAGCACATCACACCACACAGTAACACAGGACAGGTGTGTAAAGCTTGTGCTCTCAGCGTGGCCGGCTGTTTAAGGCTTTTTTGCATTGTAATGTCCTGTACCTCCGCCCTGAAGGCAGTGGGATGAGGTACTGATTAAGTGGGTGAGTAATGTCCTGTTCTATTGTGTTTGCCATGCGTGAGATGGCCCTGTTGTTGAGTGCAGACACTGTCAGTGAGTCTATAGAAACATTTCCACTCATGGAAATGCTGGGCTGTGGGCTGCACCTTGTTGCATCAATCACAGATTCACTAACATCAAACTCAAAAACCTCAAAAAAGCCTGGCTTCCTTCTTCCTGTTAGTTCACTTGTTGTTTTTGTTCATTCTGAGCAACACGTTGTGGTTCATGTTTTTTTTTTTTTTTCAGTATGTGGTGGTTTTGATCAGCAGGCTCATGTTGAAGTGCTGCTGTATTGATCCGGCTTCCCATCACAGATCAATAAACCGATCACTATTCATAAACAGGTCACTATTATGAGCATTATATATACAATGACATCATTACAGTGGACTACAGTGTATGAGGGTTTTATTTGTCCAATTTCCTCTTCTTCTTTTTCTTCCTTCCTCGTTTTGAAGCCGTGAGTTAAAAGTTCACCCCCTGCCACACACACACACACACACACACACACACCCCTCCCACTCGCACTACCACCCAAAGTACATGAAACTTCTGCTTCCACATTATGAAGAATAATCTGCACATAGAAGCATGCTGACTGCAGAAACACACACCAACACATCTACAGGGGGAGAATATTTCTGAGGTCGTGGTTCCACATGAATGTTCATGTTCTCTGAGGAAGAACCTCTGAAACAAAACAAGGCAGGAAGACCACGGCTCTTTGAACAGACATCATGACTACGTGGTGATACAGTCACATCAGAGCCCTGATTAGTGATCTGACCTCACACACACACACTCACACACACACACACAGGTTTTGATTGGTAGGCAGTAGGTCAAAAGCTTTTAGCATCTGTTCCAAGCATAAGTCTGTGTTAACCAGCCAAACGTTAGGTGAGGAAAGGATCCTGGTGAAGGTTAGGAAAGGATCCTGGTGAAGGTTAGGAAAGGATCTCAGTGAAGATGAGGAAAGGATCCTGGTGAAGGTGAGGAAAGGATCCAGGTGAAGGTGAGGAAAGGATCCTGGTGAAGGTTAGGAGGAGGATCCCGGTGAAGGTGAGGAAAGGATCCCGGTGAAGGTGAGGAAAGGATCTCGGTGAAGGTTAGGAAAGGATCCTGGTGAAGGTTAGGAAAGGATCTCAGTGAAGGTGAGGAAAGGATCCTGGTGAAGGTGAGGAAAGGATCCAGGTGAAGGTGAGGAAAGGATCCTGGTGAAGGTTAGGAGGAGGATCCCGGTGAAGGTTAGGAAAGGATCCCGGTGAAGGTGAGAAAAGGATCCCGGTGAAGGTGAGGAAAGGATCCCGGTGAAGGTGAGGAAAGGATCCTGGTGAAGTTTAAGAAAGGATCTCGGTGAAGGTGAAGAAAGGATCCTGGTGAAGGTGAGGAAAGGATCCTGGTGAAGGTGAGGAAAGGATCCTGGTGAAGTTTAGGAAAAGCTGATGGCTGAGGTCAGCAAACTGAAATCAGAGTTTTCTGACTCCAAACGAACACGGTTCTTGTTTCAGACGGGACTGGATGGATCGCGGGTCTCTGGAGTGAAGGTCCGTGTGATCGGTCCAATCACACGGCACGTCTGGCTCCAGGGTCCCGTCTGATTGGTTGAGACAGACTGATAACAGGAACAGATGCTAACAGCCTCTGAGCCACTAGGAGGCGCAGCAGGGATCTGCTGACCCAAACCTGTGGGGGGTTTGGACTGATAACATCCAGTCAGGTGAGGTCAACGTCCAGTCAGGTGAGGTCAACGTCCAGTCAGGTGAGGTCAACGTCCAGTCAGGTGAGGTCAACGTCCAGTCAGGTGTCATTACCACAGCAGCAGCTCGGCTCCATTTAAAAAGCCTCTGTTTTGAAGCTCTGAAGCCTCGTTGCTCAGTCAGGAGGCGACTCGGCCTCGCTGCCCAGAGACTGAAGTCAAGACGAGCTGCGATAAAACCCCTGGTCTCTTATTTCCACGGCTCATTGTTTCTGCCTGCTGACAGGCCAGATGGTGGGGGAGGGGACGCTTCCACACTTCCACATTTAGTCAGAAAACAACGGGCGGCGTTCACACTAAAATGTAGAGCAAAGAGACGTTTAGTTACAACTCTCCCATAAACTCCACACAGGTTTCATGTTGTCTCCCATGTCCTTGTCTCCAGGTGGATTCCTCCTCACAGCGAGCCGACTGCATGTGGCTCAGTCTCGTCTGTGTCAGCCCACAACAGCTTCAACAGAGACACAAGGCAGGGGGCTTTTACTTTGGAAGAACACTTTGCTCTCTGAGTTAAAGCTGATCAAAACCTTTGGAGGAATTAAATAAACTCTGGAGTTTGGGCTGATGGAGACACTGAAGTGCTGGATGTTTTTTTATGCTCTGAATTACAGAAACTTTCTGTTGCTCAGTTTAATTCAGATTCCTTCCTGCAGTTTCGAGTGGGGGAGGGGCCGCTGCTCTGTTTAAACACTTCCTGTTGACAAGAAAACACCTGCAGCTGAACAGAGACATCAAACTGAGTGCAGCCTGGACACAGTGGATTCCCTGGTTAGGGTTAGGGTTCATTTCAGGGGAGTTTCCTTAAAGAAAAAGAAAGCACCAGCTCCCTCTGTGTGACTCAGTGTGTTTCCTCTCAGTTTCCCCAGAAGAAGAGCTGGAGTCTCTGAGGAGAGGACAGCGAGCGTCTCCTGTCTCAGCTCAGCAGCCACAGTTTAACATTCAAAGTCACTGCAGACAGTCTGAGCCTGTTTAGTGCCTGGGACAAAGTTACAGGTATACTAGAGGTGGGACCATGTGGATGATATTCCGGTCAAAGAATGTTCCATGGAGGATGGTCAGGTTTATGGATTTATTTAGAAGAATTATGGGTTTGTGTGTGTCTGTGTGTGTGGTCTGAGAAAGATAAAATTAAGATATAAATAGATCTAAACACACACACACACACACACGTCAGGCTGAACTGGTTTTTATTTCAGGAAGCATCAACCAGCAAATCAAGTCAAAGTTTTTGAGAAAAACGTTTCTCTTCCACAGCCTTGAGGTCTGTTCAACATGTGCATTACAGCGTACTGCTAGGTGCTTTACAGAACAAATGATAAATGAATCATAAAAAACCTGAGAAAATATGAATGACAAAGTATTTACATTATAAATGAATTTACAGCAAAGTCAAGAAAAACTTCAGACACAGGAAGAATCCCAGCCTCTATCACTACAGATGTCCAGGTAGACGGTGTCAATAAAGTCTGTTCAAACCAGATGAATGAAGCAGAGAAGCTGCATCTCTCCTGCTGCTGAAGGATGCCAAGTCATGGTTATCGAGTCATGACTCATCGTGTGGCTTCACTCACTCACAGGCTTGGTCGGTGATGGTTCAGTGTTCACTGTGTGCTGCACCACTTCACTGCTCTTACATCACATTTAGTGGATTATTCTCAAATAATCAGGAGAGATGCATAAAGTAAACAAGACAACAATATAAGGATTCACAGATAACACATGAACAATCAATTAGACATTAGCTCATTAACATAATATTTATTATTATTATTATTATTATTAACCTTTTTTTAACCAGGTAAGTCCCACTGAGATTAAAAATCTCTTTCTCAAGAGAGACCTGGCCAAGACAGTCAGCAGCACAAACACAAAGTTACAGACAGAGACATGACAGCAAGAATTAAAATCACAAGAGAAAATCACTACAATAAAGACAATACAACAACACAACAGTACAATACAACCACGTCAAAAGATGAATAAGACACAGCTTTCTGGGAGACTAATATAAACACTGATGTGCTAAAAACAACAACATTCAATGGACCTCAATTCACGATCTCTCATTACTGATTTAAAAACATTCATTGACACCAAGTCCTTTAGTTTTAGTTCACTCTGCAACAAATTCCATGTCGAGGGAGCAGAATAACTGAAAGCTCTCTTCCCAATTTCAGTCTGGACATTTGGGACAGAGAGCAGAAAGACTTCCTGTGAACGCAGAGAGTACAATCCGATGTTTTTCTGTGCAATGAGATAACATAGACAGAGCGGAAGCAGCTCAAGAATAGTCTCATAAATAAAAATGCACCAATGTGTGAACCTACGGGTCGCCAGAGCTGGCCAACCTACCCGAGCATATAATTCACAGTGGTGAGTCACAGCTTTAGAGTTTGTAATGAACCTCAAGGATGCATGGTACACTGTGTCAACCACATGAAGACACTGACCAGAGGCATGCATATATAAAACATCACCATAATCCAATACAGGTAAAAAGGTGGCAGCGACAAGACGCTTTTTTGCATCAAAAGAGAAACACAGCCTGTTACGAAAATAGAAACCTAATTTTAGCCTTAGCTTCCTGACCAGGTACTGAACATGTGGTTTAAAACTGAGAGAGTCATCAAGTAAGATATCCAGGTATTTGTAAGACTTGACAACCTCAATCTCTTTTCCATTAGCTGTAGTTACCACAGGTACACTGGCACTTGACTTAGAGTTGGTAAACAACATGAGCTTCAGAACAAGTTTCAGCTCGCACAACGTATTTTGCAGAACAGAAAAGGCATTTTGCAAGTGATGAACTGCATGAGTTGCTGCACTGGAATAGATGACAGTGTCATCAGCATAAAGATGCAAGGTAGCATTGGATACATTTTGACCCAGATTATTTACATAAATTGTAAACAAAAGAGGTCCCACCTTTAAGAACAGAAATAGTTTTAGAGCTTAGACCGTCAAATCTGATGCACTGAGTTCGTTTAGTGAGATAATTTGAAAACCAAGCAACTGAATCTTCTGAGAGTCCAGATTGCAGCAGTCTAAGTTTTAAGTTAGTTAAGTTCTGATAAATCCTTGTGAACTTCCTGCACAGAGAAGGGCACAAATTAAAAGACTGACCAGAATACAGTGGCACATCAGCGCTGGAATTCACAGATGCAGAGCAAGCAGAGTCAAACAGGTAGCCAGAAGACACAAAATGCTAATTAAAACAATTCAAAATATCCATTTTGTCATGTATAGCAACATAATCTAATCTAATATCTAACAGTTGTTTCTCCATTAAATGTTCATCAGCTTCCATGTAAAATTTGATTAGGCCTGCATGTTAAGTAACGGTCTGTAGCAGTTACGTCTCCTTTGGTTCCTCATCTGTTCCCCGGTAACACTTCAAAATGTTGTGGACGTTGTAAAGCAGCAGCTACTCAACTGAAAGCAGAGGTGAGTTCAAGGACATTATTATACCAACTATTATACTGACCAGAACAACTAGACTTTATATAAACATTGCACAAAAAGTAAGGCAATTTGTGTTTGGTAGATTATGTCTTTGTTGTAACAATGCTTCTTGGCAATAAATCTCATACTGTTGGAAAGCCTGTTTAATTCCCTTTAAAATGGAGCCACATTTGTAAGGAACATGCATTTGTGGGATGAGCAGCAGATGAGCACCAAATCTTCTCTGCCAATGCCAAACAGCTGATTCTGCTATTGACTCTTGTTTGGTGTTTGGTGGATTGGATGATGGAAGTTTGAAGAAGCAAGACATATTGGCCAGCCAAATCCACTGACCACTTTACTGCTGTTCTCCCACACCTTCACTGGTGACTGGTCCACCACCACACTGACCTGAAGGTCCTTCTCTCATGTGAAGCCCGACACAACCTGACATCAGCCGAGCCGACCCCGCTGGCCTCCTCCACCCGACTCACACACAGCTACAGTTCAGCTGAGGCAGCATCTGGATCCAGAACCACAACACACTCCTGACACACTCCTGCTTTCAGCTGAAGAGCTCATACAACCTCACTGCACACCTGTCTGTGTTCTACACTTGCTTTTTGTTTTCTGTACATCACAACAGCCACAGCAGAAGAAAACCCAACAACCACTGCCAGTACAGGAACTACAGCTGCTGCAACATGATCACTCCCAGCAGGTTCATCAAGGTCATTCGCAGAGTCTTGACTCATTTTGTCTCCATCTGAAGCATCTGAAACAACAAAATCAAAGACAAAGGGTTAGGGTTAGGGTTCCCAGAATAAATTATTCCTGTTCCAGTTAAACTCACCTGGATCTACAACCTCCAGGCTGATGATGCTCATGGGATCAGTTTTAATAATGGCTCTCTTTCTGCGTTCTTCACCAGCAGCTATATAGTGACACTCGTATGTTCCACTGTCCTCCTTCGTCACGTTCTTCAGAATCACAGACAGGTCACCGTTCTTCATCTCTTTGTCTTTCAGCTCCACCCGGTTCTCAAAAGATGGATGCTGGACGTCTGAGTCAATGTGTCCGTCTCGGTAGAAGAAGACAGGTTCTAGTTCCTTCAGGTCAGTTCTGCTCCACTCTGCTGCTGCGATGTCGACATCATCAGGAGCCTGACAGATCAGGGTGACATCGTCTCCAGGTCGAGCTTTCTCCTTCAGGACTAAAGGACGATGGAAAAACAAACCCAGAACAGAAAAGTTAACAACACAGATCTTCAAAAAGATTCCAGTTTCTGTCGCTCAGAAGCCGTCGGCTCATTAGTTTTAACATCAGCCCCATTCACAAATAAGCACGAGTGTGAAATTTGTGTGAAATTTATTTATTAGGATAAACCCCTTGAGATGCATCATCTCATTTTTGAGGGGGTCCAGACATACTGTATAAACAAACATGGACTCAACAATACACAAAAACAAACAATGGACAAAAACAAAACAATACAATGACAAATAATAACAAAAAAAAACAAAACAAAATAAAGTAAAAAACATAAAACAAAAGACAGACCACACTTAACATCATGATGACATTAGGACAATACAACCATAAGAAGGCCACAACGGCCAACACTGAAACAACAGCAAATAATGTATATGATAAATTCACCAAATTTATCATATATCAGGTTTAGATTTCAATTTTTGCTTGGTACCAAATATCATGATGTAGGATTTTGATTTATTAAGAAGAAGTTTATTACAAAATAAGCATTCCTGAACTGAGGTGAAATCAGGTCAAGGTCGATGACCAGAGCCGGAGTCCGCTGAAGGCAGTGACATTATCAGCTTCATGTCCTGGCTCATCCCGCAGATCCTGGGGTGAGATGCCTTTCCCACTCCGGTGATCATCGAGAGGGCGCACAGGTACCCGACGGCCCGGCAAAGTGATCGACCCCGCCCCTGATCTATTACGATCAAGCTGCGGAATTTCCAGGACAAGAAAATTCTTTGCCTTGCCTTTGCCTTGTCTTTCTTGAGCTGCTTCACCCGTACGACCAACTCCTCTACATTGTCCTCGTTTGCCCCAACACGTTGTTCTAACATGTGGACTTGTTCTCCCAAAGTTGTCATGGAATTTTGAATGCTGGTTAGACTACATTGAATAGGATTCACTTTGGAATCAAAGTGAGAAAGCATGTCCTTCTTGCTCTGCTGAATGGCGTCCCACAAAGTTCGCAGAGACATGCTTCCCTCCATGGCAGCAAATGCAAAAATTAAACAGATCCAGCAGCAGTTTAGATCACTTTAAGCACTGGTTGACTTAAACAAGGACAGTCCGTTTAAAACATGAGGATCAGTGACAAAAAGAAGGCAAATAAAGCTTCTTTTACTAGCAACAAGCAGACGAGCTAGAGACACGTTCACTCACACTGTGGCCATCTTGGAGTGTGTGCAGTTTATACAAGTCATTTGTAAGTGCAGAGAACATCCATCATATCTACAGTCTGTACAGTAAAACCTGCAGCTGAACTCCCCTCTGTGCTGAGCTGTGAACATAAACCCTCTGAGAATAATCATCCTGTCATCACAACTTTATTGTCCTCTGCTTCTAGATTGGTCATTTCTGTCTTCCTGATACAAAAGTGGAGGCTGGAGTAGAATCTGGGTTTCATTACATTTTCAGAAAAACAAACTGTATATGATTGTTTGATCATCAAACATGATGTGATTGTTCTCATCGGTTTCAGTGAAGGTGATGAAGTGCAGGTTTGGACATGTGACAGCAGGCCCATGCACACAGGACTGGACTGGAACCAGCAGGACGACTGGCTGATGATCCCCCATGAAACCTGACCGGACAGAGAGGACAGAGAGTTCCCCCTCAGCAAATCAAGACACATCCGACCGTCCCAGTGACTCATCTCACATAGTTTCTGGTCGACTCTCCTGCTAAACCTTCCCAAGAAGCAGCAAAAACACCAGCGGCATTATCATTTTATTCATGCACCCTTCCTCTAAGCAGGACGTCCTGTGAGACATGAAAGGTCTTTAACTAGAGACCTGACTAAGTGAGCAGCAGCAGCTCCAGCAGAGCCTCACAAACCTCATGTGCAACCAGGAGCAGCAGCTCTTATTTGCCGGCAGCTCTTATTTGCATCCACATAAGAACTGCCCCCTCTCTTACCCATTTTAAGTCATTGTTGAAGACTCATCTCTTTTCCTTGGCCTTCCCTTCATGATGTGCATGTTTTTATCCCAACATGATTTTTGTTTCTCCTTGTTCTATCTTTTTTTTTTTTTAATCTTTTATCCTTTATCTGTTAATCTTTTCTTTATCTTTTATCTTTTGTATTGTAACAATCAACCTCATTGTATAGGGATAATTACAAAAAATACACGGGATAATTCTTATGGACAAATTAAATGATATGTTTGATTGTACTGTACTGTACTATGAGATAAAGGACAGAAACAGAACTATGTTCACATTGCATATGTATTTTTTCAGGAAAAGAAAGAAAAATCCAAAACATAAACTCTCACCCATAACCGGCAAACCATATAACAAGCACAGCTCAAAGTCCGTATGTGAAACACCAGCCGCGTTTCATTGTCCATTCTCCGGGTATCATCACATCGCAAGAAAATCACGTCCAAACAAAAAAAAAAAAAACACAAGCGCCAACTGCTGCCTGATTCCACTCTGCAAAAATGAGTCCGGTAAAGAAAAAACATTAAATGTCCAAAACACGGTCTTTGAACGGACGTCTCCGTTAGAAAAAAGAAAAAGTAAATAAATTTAAGCATTATTACACTCGAGGGTGTGCTTGACCGTTATTATTGTCACGACAGTGATGCGGCCAGGAACGAGGCGCTTGCGCCGAGTTCCGTTAGCATCACTGAAGTGATGCTAACGTTTCAGTGGAAATCTGAGAGATCTGACGTTAACTAGTCCCTGTCAGCCAGCCAACTTGGACTTACCATGTTTTCTAGACATCGTGATTTCCCAAAACTGAATAAATACCACAGATAGATAGCAAAAAAACTGCTCTGATAGCTCAATCATGTTGTTACTAGAATATCCGCTGGAAAAAAATATTTTTTTCATGGACTGATAGTTATAGCTACTTCTGCCGACTTCTCAGTCATTTTAATTATATAATCTAACAGGTGCCGTGACAGCGACTCAGCAGCATAGCTGATCTTTAGTCTATCTACAACCATGTTATATGAACAGGTAGGCTATATTTAAATATAGGCTACTGCTTTCCAGTGTCGGCACCACAACAAACAATTTTTTCATAAACTCACCGGCAGATGTTTTATTTCAGCTGGCGGTGTGTCACTCCAGTTTAACGCCAGCTCCGATTAATGTGGCTAAGCAGCAAAAGTAGCCTAACAGTAAGCAGTCACATTAAGGCTGAACAGAGTTATATAATTTCAACCCTACCTTTCAGGGGCTTTTGCTAATCACCTTTTCAGGCTGTTATCAATTTACCTCTGAAATAAAGACGACAGTTTTCACAGATGTGTTGCTTTATTAAATGTTCACTTCAGTGTACAGATGCAAACAAATTGACAAATTAATTCAATCAATGGCCTAGGCAACTCATAAAGACTAAACAAATTAATAACGATTAATAGGCTAATTAATAACTGATAACATTAACACATTAATAACAAGAAAAAAGCTATAGCCGCACATCTCCGTGGAAAATCTTACAGGTACTGTCCGTGGTGCTGAATCTGCATTTCATTCTCTATTGTAGAAATTAAAGCTCCATAAAATTCACGGAGGATCTTGTTTAGCTCTTCTTTCTTTACAGGTGAGAAATCAGCTGTTTGCCCGGTGTTTGTCAGGTAGTCTTGTAGACATTTGACGGCCCAACACGTTGACCGGGCCGTACCGGCTTCATTTCCTGACCTCTCCAGCTGATCCAGCTCTTCACTCGTCACTCTCGCGTATCTCTCCTTTTTCTCTTCTGTCTTGTCTTCCTCGTTCAGCCGTTTATCCAAACTTAGGTCGCCAAATAAATCAAAACTGACAACAAAACGGTCCAGTATGTAGACTAACAAAGTTGACAGCGGCTTTTGATGCGGGTTTCCAGTGAAACGTTTCTTGTTGCCATGGAAACCACACAGACTCGGGCAATAACATTGCCGGGCGGAGTAATATTTTCAGTGAAGAGGTTTTTTTTCATTTGAGCACGGCTAGCCGTGCTCAATTGCTCATTTGAGCACATTCTAAACATCTGATTGACCAATCAGATTGCTCGGTCGGATCTACGTGTTGTATAATGGGTCATTATTATACCGGATGGGATTATATAATTACATTTTTCTAACAGGAGTTTTTTTTTTTTTATTTATACATTTACATGAGAAAAATAAATAAAACAAACTCTTTCCTGCCTTATGTGGCGGTGCTACAGTATCTCAATTTTTATTTTTGACTTGAAATTATTCTGTTCTTAGTATATCTTATATTAGCATATTTGGGAATTTCCTTCGGGATGAATAAAGTATCTATCTATCTATCTATCTATCTATCTATCTATCTATCTATCTATCTATCTATTTTACTAATTCTGTACTCTGTGAAGCACTCTGGTCAACCTCTGTTGTTTTTAGATGTTCTATAAAAAAAAAAAAAAAAAAAAAAAAAAAAACTTGACTTGATCGGAAATGACAAAGAAAGTGAACTCTCTCTCTCTCTCTCTCTCTCTCTCTCTCTCTCTCACACACACACACACACACACACACACACACACACACACTCACTCACCTTTAGAGGAAGCAGCCAGGTGACAGATCAGGGAGCTCAGAGCCAGGAGGGAGGCAGCGCTGAGAGAAGCCATGAGAGCGGAGATCTGCCTCTGAGTGTGTGTGTGTGTGTGTGTGTGTGTGTGTGTGTGAGTGTGGTTTTGTCTGTATGTGTGTGTGTGTGTGTGTGACTGTGGCTGTGTCTGTGTGTCTTGCTGCTTTCTGAAGCTCCTCTTATATGGAGGCGTGCCTCTGGGTCACGTGATTTACAAGCAGCAGCTCTGGTGGTGCGTTCAGGTGCTCTCAGTGTTTCAGTTTAATTCAGTTCCAGTGTAAAGTTTGTCCACAGCTTCTCCTTCAGTGTTTTCTCTTTGTTTTGATTCTGTTCCACATTGAACTGCAGATTAACACTGAACACACCAAACTGAGAAAGAACACAACTAAACACAAGGTTTTCACAATAAAACTGAAGAGGTGGGTCCAAACCTGACTGGTAACATCAAAAACACAACTGAACACACACACACACACACACACACACACTGAATTACAGGGACTGTGTTCATGATTTTTATGGAGCTGAAAGAATCTCTTGATGAAAAATATTTTCCAGCTCAGTAGAGGCTCAGGTGGGAGAGGGCGCACAGCCACAGGTGGGAGAGGGCGCCCTCTGCAGGTTCAGAGGAGAACTGCAAGAGTGAGAGAGAAAATAACTACAAACTTTTTTCAAAGTAAGATCTTGTTGAAGGTCCGAGCTCAGCTTGTTGGTGATCTAAGAACTCAGAGACGTAAAAGCAGAGTTGGTTTTGTTTTCATGGAATGAGCATGTGTGTGTGTGTGTGTGTGTGTGTGTGTGTTCATTACACACATTACTCATTACATACATTACTCACTACACATACACTATATTACCAAAAGTATTCGCTCACCCATTCAAATGATCAGAATCAGGTGTCCTAATCACTTGGCCTGGCCACAGGTGTATAAAATCAAGCACTCAGGCATGCAGACTGTGAAACAAGACATTTGTGAAAGAATGGGCCGCTCTCAGGAGCTCAGTGAATTCCAGCGTGGAACTGTCATAGGATGCCACCTGTGCAACAAATCCAGTCGTGAAATTTCCTCGCTCCTAAATATTCCACAGTCAACTGTCAGCTCTATTATAACAAAATGGAAGCGTTTGGGAACAACAGCAACTCAGCCACGAAGTGGTAGGCCACGTAAAGTGACGGAGAGGGGTCAGCGGATGCTGAAGCGCATAGTGCAAAGAGGTCGCCGACTTTCTGCACAGTCAATTGCTACAGAGCTACAAACTTCATGTGACCTTCAGATTAGCCCAAGTACAGTACGCAGAGAGCTTCATGGAATGGGTTTCCATGGCCGAGCAGCTGCAGCCAAGCCACACATCACCAAGTGCAATGCAAAGCGTCGGATGCAATGGTGTAAAGCACGCCGCCACTGGCCTCTAGAGCAGTGGAGACGCGTTCTCTGGAGTGATGAATCACGCTTTTCCATCTGGCAATCTGATGGACGAGTCTGGGTTTGGAGGTTGCCAGGAGAACGGTACATTTCAGACTGCATTGTGCCGACTGTGAAATTTGGTGGAGGAGGAATTATGGTGTGGGGTTGTTTTTCAGGAGCTGGGCTTGGCCCCTTAGTTCCAGTGAAAGGAACTTTGAATGCTTCAGGATACCAAAACATTTTGGACAATTCCATGCTCCCAACCTTGTGGGAACAGTTTGGAGCGGGCCCCTTCCTCTTCCAACATGACTGTGCACCAGTGCACAAAGCAAGGTCCATAAAGACATGGATGACAGAGTCTGGTGTGGATGAACTTGACTGGCCTGCACAGAGTCCTGACCTGAACCCGATAGAACACCTTTGGGATGAATTAGAGCGGAGACTGAGAGCCAGGCCTTCTCGACCAACATCAGTGTGTGACCTCACCAATGCGCTTTTGGAAGAATGGTCAAAAATTCCTATAAACACTCTCCTCAACCTTGTGGACAGTCTTCCCAGAAGAGTTGAAGCTGTAATAGCTGCAAAAGGTGGACCGACATCATATTGAACTCTATGGGTTAGGAATGGGATGGCACTTCAGTTCCTATTATGAGTAAAGGCAGGTGGTATACGAATACTTTTGGTGAGCGAATACTTTTGGTAATATAGTGTACACACTCACACACCCCTCCCCCTTGCACTATCGCCCAAAATACATGAAACTCCACTTCTGCATCTACATTATGAGGACTAATCTGCACATAGAAGCATGCTGACCACAGAAACACACACCAACACATCTACAGGGGGAGAATATCTCTGAGGTCGTGTTTCTGTACGAATGTTCATGTTCTCCGAGGAACAACCTCTGAAACAACTCGAGGCAGGAAGCCCACGGTTCTTTGAACAGGCATCATGACTACGTGGTTATGCTGACTGCCATCTGGAAACAGTCCTCATCTGACCTCACACACACACACACACACACACACACACACACACAGGTTTTGATTGGTAGGCAGTAAGTCAAAAGCTTTTAGCATCTGTTCCAAGCATAAGTCTGTGTTAGCCAGTCAAACGTTAGGTGAGGAAAGGATCTCGGTGAAGGTGAGGAAAGGATCCTGGTGAACAAACTAAAGTCTAGATTTTGTCTCCCATGTCCTTGTCTCCAGGTGGATTCCTCCTCACAGCGAGCCGACTGCATGTGGCTCAGTCTCGTCTGTGTCAGCCCACAACAGCTTCAACAGAGCCACGAGGCAGGGGGCTTTTACTTTGGAGGAACACTTTGTATGCGCTGCTCTCTGAGTTAAAGCTGATCAAAACCTTTGGAGGAATTAAATAAACTCTGGGGTTTGGGCTGATGGAGACACTGAAGGGCTGGATGTTTTTTTATGCCCTGAATTGCAGGAACTTTCTGTCGCGTAGTTTGACTCAGTTTCCTTCCTGCAGTTTCGAGTGGGGGAGGGGCTGCTGCTCTGTTTAAACACTTCCTGTTGAGGAGAAAACGCCTGCAGCTGATCAGAGATATCAAACTGAGTGCAGCCTGGACGCAGTGGATTCCCTGGTTAGGGTTAGGGTTCATTTCAGGGGAGTTTCCTTAGTGTCTCAGTGTGTTTCCTCCCAGCTTCCCCAGAAGAAGAGCTGGAGTCTCTGAGGAGAGGACAGCGAGCGTCTCCTGTCTCAGCTCAGCAGCCACAGTTTAACATTCAAAGTCACTGCAGACAGTCTGAGCCTGTTTAGTGCCTGGGACAAAGTTAGAAAGAAAGAACCAAAAAAAACAAAAAAAACTGAGTATCCCCTCATTACACATGTTTGATCTGACTTGAATATAATCTATATAAAATAAAACGTCAGCTCCTGTCAGAATGAAGTGTGTGGAACAGAAAACACAGAAGGGACTTTTGCCTTTTGGCCTACATTTGAAATTCAAAACCCTCCTTATCAACTGCAAACACAACCCTGCCCTGTGGCTGTGAGTCTCCACCCACCCACCCAAACACACACACACACACACACACACACACACACACACACACACACACACACACACACACACATGACTGAGGTTTTTTGAGGTCACTCATCAGCAGCCTCAGTTGAGCTTTTACTTTCACAATAAAGTTATTGTTTTTAATCTTTAGCTTTGAGTGTGTCAGCTCCTGGTTATTCTCCCGGCCGGTGAAGGCTGATGTATGAAGGCAGCTCACTCAGCTTCCCCTGCTGATGACTGGGAGCTTCCCAGTACAGCCCCAGTCTTTACTGGTGGCCACTGAGGAGCAGTGAGGAACAAACGTCTAAAAATCTGTTTGAACTGCACTGTGACTTTTAGTTCTGTGATCATTTGAGCTGAAACCTGCAGGTCTGACAGTCATTCACACGTTTATTAAATTAAATTTTAATTATTCATATAGCCCAGAATCACAAGTTACAAATTTGGTGCAAAGGGCTTTACAGGAAATACAACATCCTCTGTCCTTAGACCCTCACACTTCCTGCCAACGTGACTGACAGCAGCAGTTACATTTTCCTGGAAATCAGGAAGTGTCAAGGAAGTCCAAGTTTCTGTTCAACATGTGCATTACAGCGTACTGCTAAGTGCTTTACAGAATAAATGATAAATGAATAAACACACACACACACACACACACACACACACACACACACACACTTACAAGCTGAAGGTGCTACTAAACCTCATGTGATGAATCTGCCTCGTTCTTTAAAACTGTTGAACTTAAAGCCAGAAAAAGTGAGGAAGTGAGGACAGAATTAAAATGTTTGCTCCCATAAACTCCACACCAGTTTCATGTTGTCTCCCGTGTCCTTGTCTCCAGGTGGATTCCTCCTCACAGCGAGCCGACTGCATACGGCTCAGTCTCGTCTGTGTCAGCCCACAACAGCTTCAACAGAGCCACAAGGCAGGGGGCTTTTACTTTGGAAGAACACTTTGTATGTGCTGCTCTCTGAGTTAAAGCTGATCAAAACCTTTGGAGGAATTAAATAAACTCTGGGGTTTGGGCTGATGGAGACACTGAAGGGCTGGATGGTGGTTTTTGCTCTGAATTGCAGAAAATCTCCATTGCACAGTATAATTTAGTTTCCTTCCTTCAATTGTGCGCAGGGGAGGGGTTCGCTCTGCTCTCTGTTAACCCCCTTCCTGTTGACGAGAAAATGTCTGGAAGCTGAACCGAGATAGATATCAAACGAGGTGCAGCCTGGATGCACGTGTGGTCACAGAGTGGGAGATAGAGGAGATATCTAAACACACACACACACACACCACACCCACAAACCCAACACACACAAAGAGGGGAGGAGAGAGAGAGAGAGTGCCCACTAAAGCCCGGCCCATGACGGAGTGGTGTGTGTGTGGTAGATGGTGTGGTTACAGAAAGAGGCTGTGCGGAGGGGCCTTTAACCCAATAAAGCCTGAAACTATGAAAGAATTGGCAGCAAATTAAATTGTTTGGGGACAAACTGAAGACCCTTTATTTTATTCCTATAACAAAAAAAATAAAAAAAAAAAAAAAAAAAAAAATATATATATATCTATATAATATCCTATATTATATATACTATATATATTTATATAATTAATATAATATATATTAGATATAAATTAATATATTACAAAACCCTTTCTGGTGTATGATATATGATATGTACTTGAAGTGCCAATGGCCACATTGTCCCGCACAAACACGCTCCTTATCCCAAATGTGGCTTGTCAGCCTATCAACATGTACATTACAGCACACTGCTAAATGCTTTATAGAATAAATTATACATGACTCATAAAGAATCTTCTTTTATTAACATGCATGTACAAATAAAATGAATACAGGTTATATATACACACACACACACACACACACACACACACACCCTGCTGTCTGTTATGCTCACAGTCCCCTGCACACTGATACAACTTGTACTTTCTATTTTATTTTACACTTTATTGCTGCTGTATATGTACAATCATGTATGTGACAAATAAAAATCTTGAATAAAAATGTTACACACACACTAACAAGCTGAAGGTGCTACTAAAGCTCATGTGATGAATCTGCCTCGTTCTTTAACACTGTTGAACTTAAAGCCAGAAGAAAAGAGGAAGTGAGGACAGATTTCAAACCTGAAGTATCACCTGGTCAGCTCACACCTGTCCAGGTAGACGGTGTCAATAAAGTCTGTTCAAAGCAGATGAATGAAGCAGAGAAGCTGCAGCTGGAAGTTCAGATGAACACAGAGTCAGAAGTCATTATCACATCATGCACTCTTAAAAGTGCTGGGTTATTTCTATAACCACATTGCTGGGTTGATTTCGCTGGGTCATAATTCTGGGTTATTTGGGAACTGCAAACACACTGATGGGTTGTACATGCTGAGTCAAAGGGGTTATTGGGGCTTCAATTGCAGTTGAACACCTGCCTGGGTTATTTTTAACCCAGAGGTTGCTTTATTCATTTTCCTGCTTCTGAATCTTTCTGGAACCATCTTTTTTATCACCATCTTCAAACACATGGTATGTAAACATATATTTCATTGCTATATTTTACCTATATTTATATTAGGAGAGACTGGGATCGATTCGACCATTTCGACTTACTGCCTGAAAATGTGATGCTCCGCCCTGAACAAATTATGTGAATTCTCGTCATATTCATTAAATCAGCTAAAACAAATGTTGTGTTCTACTCGTTTATGGTATTTTAGTATGCATATTGTCTATCATTAGCCTAAATGTTTGGATGAATTTAGTACAAAAGGACCCCAATGGAAACAAGCCATATGCTTTCTCTTGGATTAATCCTTTTAGCAGACCTTGTATTTTATTGTATTGTACTTTCCTGTGCTTGTCCATGCAAACTGTTAATTAAGTATTTAATTAATCAATCAATAACTACTTTAGTAGCTATAAAGTGGCCTGAACTATAGCTTTGGTTTCGTGTGCAAAATTATTAGATCTACAAACTTCACTTCAGTGTAGCTGTTGGTTTGGGATCTAATACAGAGCTATTGGCCCAGCATGCAGTTTGCACGCGCACACACTCACTGGCAGGAGGAAGTGCGCGGTCTGTGGTGCATACACAAAGTTGCTGCTACACACTGTTGCGTTCACTCGGCACACCGAATAGATTTATTCATTTATGAAAGGTAAGTTTTAGGTTTATTTATTTAATACATTAATCTTTAAACTTAACAACCACGCAAGTTTATTTTTAAGAGTGAGTGACCGAAGTCACCGAACCAAATGTCAACTTTCATTATTTAAGCCCGCCTAGACTTAAGTTATTTTAGTAAAGCCCGCCTGAAATATATGTCCATCTTGCAGCCTTCATCTGCATCGCAAGTGAAGAAGGTTCATCAGATTTGGGACGACGGCAATCGTGAGTTTGCTTTTATTACCTTTATTACTGGTATTAAACTACTAATGCTATGTTAAACTAGCCTAGCATTGTTTTAGCATCGATGCTAGCACACGACCAGATCGTCTTGTCTTATTCTATTCTTACCCCTCCCTCCCCCCGAGAGCGAGACCTTCCCAGACGTTAACGGACGCTACCGGCGCCCAGTATAATAAAAAAATATTTTATGTAATATAAAAATTTTTATATGGATAAAATCTTGTTTGAATTAAAAAGCCGTGGCACCGGTCGGCTCCAGGAGCCCGGCCTCGCCCACCCAGTCAGGTCTGCCAGATCTGACAGGTGAGCGCGCACACATACATATATGCCATATATACCTTTCATTATAAATCAACTTTTGTTCATATGCGCAGCAGCAGCACAACAACGGACACTGACACAGATAACATGGTTGATTATTGACTGCGCAATGCACTTGTTTTTGCGGTCGTGCCGCCCCCCACGTGACATGAAAAAATGCCACCCAAAAAAACTAAACTCCTACATTCCAAGTGAATTTTTGGGAACCCCTGCTATACAGCCTGGATAAAATTACATTTTATTCAATAAAGCACGTTATGCAGCTTTAACATGAGAATATCAAGGTAGCTAAGGTTACAATAAATAAATGTCAAGTCATTGCACTGTTAAATTCTAATCTACTTAATCTTATTTCATTCTAGTCATGTGATGGTTGCACTATGGACACGTTTGTCTCAGAGACCCTGACTGCATGGCAACTGGAGAACTTGATCGAGACATTTAGAGGTAAATTATTATCATTATTATTAGTATTATTATTATTGTTGTTATTATGACAGGTTATATTGCAAGTAACTACTGTCTAATTTACAGGTGGGAACCAACATGGTGGAGTACCTACAAACGGCAGAGACTCAACCGTTCCCACACGTTTTGTGTCTTGGTGATGAAACGACAACGAGCCAGGCCTTCACCATTGTCTCACAGAGCGCCATTGAAGCGGACACCTTGCTGGGTGCAGTAGACCTTTGTTTTTAGGCTTTCTTTGTTTCTTTCTTTGTTTTTGACCTGAATTACACAAAGCAGTGACATGTTTAAATAACTTATTTTCATTGTGATCCAGTATGCTTGTTTTGTTTGTGTCAAGCTCTTTTACGGTTTGTCTCCATCACGTTGGAATGGTGAAATAGAGGATATTTGGCAAGAAGCAATGAAATGCAATGACATAGTTGATGTGTTAAAAAATAATTGCATGGTTGATGTGTTAAAAAACTGCAATAAATGCATTGTTTTATAATTGTTAAAAATATTAATAAATGCATTTTATATATACATTTATGGTGTGATTCATTGCATTATTATTATTATTTAACCCACCAATATAGTTAATTTCAATTTCTAGCTTGGGTCAAATGAATAACCCAGTGTATAGATTGTGGGCCCTATCTTGTGCCACCCGCTACCCGCAAATTGCGGATTTAGGAACTTCCGCTATCCCTAAACGGTATCTTGTGCCAACGCTACCCGCTATCCGTTATGCCGACTGCATCATTTGCGCCTGGAGGTGTGTCCGTGGGTGTGTTTCATGCGCTATCCCTAAAGTTGCTATCTTGTGCACACACTTTAGGGATAGTGGATAGCGGGTGGTCAGGACCACCCGCTATCCGCTATCCCTAAAGTTTGGGCTGTTAGGAGAGCGCGCCCAGGCGGCTTATATGTGCGCCCCGACGGAGCCTCGCCACGCACACGGTCGGACTGATACCGGGACGCCGCCGGAATGGACTGAGTATATTACTCATATAGACTGTTTAGAGGAAAGACTGTTTTAATTGGACACTTACGCCAGCACGTTTTATTGTTTTATCATAAGCCAGCAGCTGTGCTATATTTTTATTTTTAATATTTTATTTGCCCAATCTACCCCGTCAATAAATTAGTTTACACATAGTTCCACCTCTGCCTCTTGTGTGTGTGTGGTGTGGCCGGGGATTTTACTCAATCAGTACAACCTTGTGACACGTCCACTTGGACACATGTGGCTCCACCTCCCGAATTAACTCGCCTATAATATAATATATCATATGTATATATATATATATATATATATAAAAAGCCACCTTGCTTTAGCCTCAGTAGAAGCCCTGAGAAAATCTACCTCCCTCTCTCCATCGCGGGTTTAGGATTTAGGATTTGGGATAGCGCATCCTGCCCTTAAAGGCAATGGCACCTGGCACACTGATTGGTTTAACTGACGTAACGCCCAAAACACACCTATACATAATATAGCGGGTAGCGCAGGTGTTTTGCGGATAGCGGAAGGTGCACAAGATAGCAACTTTTACGGGGGAACGCCTCTTCCTAAATCCTAAATCTGCAAATAGCGGGTTTAGGGAGTCTGAAAAAAAAAAAAAAAAAAAAAAATGCCAAATTCGCCATTACTTAGCAGCGCCGGGGCACCGGGGCACCATCAGTCGGTATCAGGCGAGCCGGCCGCGGCACCGGCCAGCATCAGGCAACTCACCTGTCAGATCTGGCAGACCTGACCGGGTGGGCGCGGTATCGGTGCCGCGGCAGGCCCGCCTGATGCCGCCTGATGGTGCCGCGGCATGTGCGGGTCAATACGATAGTCTAGAAAACTGGAGATTTTTTTTTCCCGTGCGCCCCCAAGTAGATTGCGCCCTGGGCAGTTGCACTGCCCATAGCAGAAACCGTCCCTGCTGCCGAGTCTGCCAGCACAGCGGGATGCTGCTGCAACTCTCTCTCACTTGTTTGCGCTGCGCTCGCACAGCTGGTTGTCTGTCTGTCACTGAAAGTTTAGCCTCCAAATCCAATCCAGTCTCTCACTCTCTCCACCAGTCACATAAACATGAAACGTCATAATCAATAACAGAACACATAATTCTATTTTTTTATTAAAAAAAAAAAAAATCCCCCACAGAACCCGAAGCCCGACCCGACCCGCCCAATTCACGTAAATTTTAGGCCCGACCCGACCCGAAAATGTCGGGTCGGGTCGGGCAGAATATGAGAACTCTAAGTGCAGCTGAGGCAGCGTCTTGATCCAGAACTACAACACACTCCTAACACACTCCTGACACACTCCTCTGCTTTCAGCTGAGGAGCTCCTGCAATCTCCCTGTTCTACTTCCTGTGTTCTACACTTGCTTTTTGTTTTCTGCACAACAGAACAGCCACAGCAGAAAGAACCAGAATAAGTACAGGAACCACAGCTGCTGCAGCTTGACTACTCCTAGCGGCTTCATCACGGTCACAGTCATTCACAGGGTCTGAAACAAAAAATCAAAGACAAAGACAGAGACAAAGACAAAGTCAGGTTGGTGAGTAAACAGATGAGGGTCAGAGGAAAAGGCTGCATGTCCTCCTCATCAGACTCATGTGGGAGTTTGTCTGGAAACATGTCAGTTTTCTCTCCTGACTCTCACTGACTGAACTGAGGGGAACATGTTTGGTACCAACAAGGGTTAGGACACATGTTCAAGACAACATGTCCATCTGTGAAGGGCTTCACTTGTGGGACAGCTGGGACAAGGCCTTTTGAAAAATGGACCTCACTTTATACATTTAAAAATATAGATTTAACAATAAGGAAGGAAACAGAATAAATGATTCCTGCTGCTCACATCAGTCATTATCTACTGTAGTGCTATGAAATCATGATCAAAGTATAAAGTCAAGCTCTCATATTTCTGTCCTGTGTCTGTTCAGAATCCACCTCCAACATGAAATAAAACAGACCTCAGGTCAGATGTCATCCTGTCCCAGTTACAGTTGTTTTCAGTGGCTTGACCTCCTCTGTCAACTCAGAAACTCTGGTATCAAAACAGCTAATCCATCGGCCTAATGAGAGGCTCTCTTCCCAAAATAACACATTTTGCAAAAAGCTCTAACATGACAAAACATTTCAAACATGCAGCAAAAGCACATTTTGTCACCGCCCAACACAACTAATCCAGCCACTCACTCACTTCATACTCAACACCAAAATGCAACACACCCTTTTCAGTCTGAGCAGGTTCAACCTTACTTTTTCCTGTTTGTATTGCAGTCATATTTTTTTTTTTTTTGACAATTTACATAGTTACAAGTAGCAAAGGTCAATATTTCCCTCAAACAACTCAACTTCTGCCCAAATGAGTAGATTCCTTCAGTCAGCTCTACTGTACTGTAACACAGCTGACAGCAGAATACAAAATACAGCTGTCAGTTTGAACAAGGTTCTCCTGTGAGCTACACATTCAAATGTGAACTTACAGTAAAGAACTGCATCACAAAGACTTTGAGGTGAAATTTTACTGTATTGATGGCAAAAACTGAAATACTGTAATTCACATACAGTATTACACAGAAAAACTTGTTGAAAAAAATACAGAATACAATTTATAGGCCCCTTTGTTGTAGGTGCATCCTGATTGATTGGTGAGTGGTGATTGGTGGAAAGGGCAGTGATGCAGCTCATTTCTACCAGCTGTGAGCAGATGTTTTGCTTTTGACCTCCACAGTGAAGTCAATGGAGTCAGGGCCATGTAACTGACACATGTGAGAAGTGAAATGTGTGAATCCAATGAAAAGGCATGAACACATTTTCAAAAGAAAACTTCTGCTGGGGAGGTGGAATTTCATTATACTGGAAAAAGCAATTGAACAAAACTGTAAAGAAGAGTCGTCTGGTTCAAACTGAAAGAATCTGAAGACGTTGATGTGGTGACAGGCAAACGGGCAGAAGGCCAGTAAAACATTCCCTGCTGGTGTCAGAACAGAATTTTTGAGCCGAGGCCAAGTTTGATGAAGTTAGAGATTAGTTATGATCTCAATCATTGCGGGTGTGGCTGAACTTGTCTGGCTGCAGTTTTCAAACATTAATATTATCAGTTTTATCTCATGGAAAACAAAGTCTGTCCTCGGAGTTTGCTCATGCAGACGCTGTTAAAGAGCACAAACACACACTCACACACAAGGTCACCTAAAATGAGAAGAACGTACAGGAGCTCAAATCCACATCTCCATCCCAGTTTAATCCCAGTGAAGCAGTGAAGCATTAAAACTGCCATAATAATCATGTTTTATACACACAAATGCCAGGTGTGGCGCCTCTGAGGCTTAAGGCCATTTACCATGTAAATGACACATGTGAGAAGTGTTGTGCAAAAGAGTGAAAAATGTGTGAATCCAATGAAAAGGCATGAGCACATTTGCAAAAGAAAACTTCTGCTGTGGTTTGGAGGTGAAGATGACGACAAAGTGGATCCCAGTTTCATTTTACTCGAAAAAGCGATTGAAAAATACTGTAAACTCACCTGGATCTACAACCTCCAGCTGGATGGTGCTGATGGGCTTGGTTTTAATGATGGCTCTCTTCATGCGTCCTTCACCAGCAGCTTTAATGCGACACTCGTATGTTCCGTTGTCGTATTCAGTCACGTTCTTCAGAGTCACAGACAGGTTGCCGTTCTTCATCTCTCCATCTATCAGCTCCACCCGATTCTTAAAAGATGGATGCTGGTTCTCTGAGTCAATGTGTCCGTCTCGATAAAGGAAAACAGGTTCTAGTTCCTTCAGGTCAGTTCGTCTCCACTCTGCCACTGTGATGTCGACACCATCAGGAGCCTGACAGCTCAGGGTGATATTGTGTCCAGGTCGAGCTTTCAGGTTCTGGTTCAGGTTTGGGGCTAAAGGACGATGGAAAAACAAACCCAGAACAGAAAAGTTAACAACACAGATCTTCATAAATATTCCAGTTTTTGTCAGTTCAAACTTCAAATCGATCCCCAAACGCTCCCCAGATAGCAAAATACAGTGATTCAACGTTGAATTTTGGTCAAATTGGTTATTTTTGGTTGAGGTTGATAAATCTATGTTGATTCAATGTTTAATTACAGCTACCATTTCAACATTTGAAAACATGTTGTTGAATCAGCATTGTATAGATGCTGTTTTTTCAATGTTGAAATGTCAACATTAAATAGACATGGTTTCAATGTATGGTATGCTGTGCATCTGTGCCCCCGCCCCCCACCCCCGCAGGGGTAGGCGTGCCGTGGGAAGCTCGCGAGACCTGCTCTCTCCTGAGAATGCAGGAGACCCAAAAGAGTAAAGTGGGGCGGCACGGTGGTGCAGTGGTTAGCACTGTCGCCTCACAGTGAGAAGGTCCTGGGTTCGATTCCCACCCAAGGTCCTTTCTGTGTGGAGTTTGCATGTTCTCCCCGTGTCTGCGTGGGTTTCCTCCCACCGTCCAAAGACATGCAGGTGAATTGGAGAAGCTAAATTGCCCCTAGGTGTGAATGTCAGTGTTTGTCTGTCTGCTCTGCAATGGACTGGCGACCTGTCCAGGGTGTTTCACTGCCTTCGCCCCCCCCCCGCGACCCTAGTGAGGATAAGCGGTTTAGAAGATGAATGAAGAGTAAAGTGATTATTTTGGGCTTGAATGAGGCGTATTTAAAACCTACAGATGAAGGTTGAAAAGTGATGTAATGGTCCTTTAATAATAACATTGTTGCAATGTAGAATCAATGTAATTTCAATGCATTTATAGATGAATCAATATTGATTCAATGTTCGGATTGATTGACAATTCTACATTATTTCAATGTTGAACATAATAGTTGAATAAATATTGAATCAATGTTGAGACTGATTGAAAATTCAACATTATTTCAATGTTGATCATAACGAGCTCTTTCAATGTTACTTTCAACGTCTGACATCAACGTTGATTCAATCTTAAGCCATGACCATATCTCAATGTTGATTCAATGCATTTTTGCTTTCTGGGTCAGAAGTTTGAACATCAGCCCCGTTCACAAATAAGCACAAGTCATTTGTAAGTGCAGAGAACATCCATCATATCTACAGTCTGTACAGTAAAACCTGCAGCTGAACTCTCCTCTGTGCTGAGCTGTGAACATAAACCCTCTGAGAATAATCATCCTGTCATCAGACTCTCGACGCTGTGCACAGTTTTATTGTTTTTCTCATATATATCTGTATCTATATTATCTCTATCTATCTATCTATAAATACACTACCAGTCAAAAGTTTGGACACACCTTCTTCTCTCTCATCTCTTCTCTTCTCTTTACAGGAAGCAGCCAGGTGACAGATCAGGGAGCTCAGAGCCAGGAGGGACGCAGCGCTGAGAGAAGCCATGAGAGCGGAGATCTGCCTCTGAGTGTGGGTGTGTGTGTGTGTGTGTCTTGCTGTTTCCAGAACCTTCTGTTATATGGAGGGGCTCCTCTGGGTCACGTGATCCACAGGAAGCAGCTCTGGTGGTGCGTTCAGGTGCTCTCAGTGTTTGCAGTTTCATTCAGTTCCAGTGTAAAGTTTGTCCACAGCTTCTCCTTCAGTGTTTTCTCTTTGTTTTGATTCTGTTCCACATTGAACTGCAGATTAACACTGAACACACCAAACTGAGAAAGAACACAACTAAACACAAGGTTTTCACAATAAAACTGAAGAGGTGGGTCCAAACCTGACTGGTAACATCAAAAACACAACTGAACATACACACACACACACACACACACACATGCACTGAATTACAGGGACTGTGTTCATGATTTTTATCGAGCTGAAAGAATCTCTTGATGAAAAATATTTTCCGGCTCAGTGGAGGCTCCACACAGCCACAGGTTTGTGAGGGCTCCCTCTGCAGGTTCAGAGGAGAACCTCAGACTCTAAACTGGGATCTGTGTGTGTGTGTGTGTGTGTGTGTGTGTGTGTGTGTGTGTGTGTGTGTGTGTGTGAGGAGTTGTGGCACAGCACAAAGGTAAGCACAGTGGTTTATCAAGAGGTTATTTCAGAATTATCTAATTTAGATTTATATGAATCTCTGAGGGATTTATTTACGCAATCTTTCATTTTTTTGGCTAGAGGTGAAGACGAACAGCAGCCTCTCACAGTGGACTCCCTCAACACACACCAGCAAACCCTACCTGACACTGAGGTAACCTGCGCACAGGACACTAATGACTTAAAGGAACACTCCAATGTTTTGGGCAAAATCCCCCTTTTCTTTTCCCAACGTCCCCAGACTGAGACCAGATGTTGGACACGATCTTCACCTCTGGACGTCCAGTGGTTCAGTTCCTATGCATGCACACACACACACACACACACACACAAAAAGGGAAATAGAAATTGAGAATGATAAGAAAAGAAGTAGAAAAATAAAAGGCATCAAGTCCTTGGAGTGCGGGGGAGGCATAAATCAACAGTGTGTAGTTAAAAAGTTAAAAAGTACGGGCAATTAAAGAGGTAAGTATTTAATCCAAGAGTACGCTTCAGTGAACAATAGTGTTTTTAGCCCTGATTTAAAGGAGCTGACAGACTGAGCAGACCTCAGATCTACAGGAAGTTTGCTCCACAGGTGAGGAGCATAATGACTGAATGCTGCCTCACCTTGCTTGGTTCTTGTTCTTGGAACACACAACAAACCAGTTCCAGATAAGATAAGATAAGATAAGATAAGATAAGATATTCCTTTATTAGTCCCACGGTGGGGAAATTTCACATATTACAGCAGCAAAGTGGATAGCAAGATATGAAGCATAATTTACACTATAAACAGTATATACAGATAATAAGTACCAGATGACCTTAGGGGTCTCGATGCTTCGTAGGGAACCAGTAGATCAAGCATGTATTTTGGTCCGAGACCATTCAGGGCTTTGTAGACCAGCAGCAGGATTTTAAAATCTATCCTTTGACTTAACAAATAAAGGTGAAATAACTGAAATCATGTTTTATATTCTAGTTTCTTCAAAATAGCCACCCTTTGCTCTGATTACTGCTTTGCACACTCTTGGCATTCTCTCGATGAGCTTCAAGAGGTAGTCGCCTGAAATGGTTTTCCAACAGTCTTGAAGGAGTTCCCAGAGGTGTTTAGCACTTGTTGGCCCCTTTGCCTTCACTCTGCGGTCCAGCTCACCCCAAACCATCTGGATTGGGTTCAGGTCTGGTGAGGCTCATCATTACACATAGCACTTTTAAAGTTGATTTTATTCATTTTTACCAATCCAGTTTAGTAATCTCATAACAAAGCAATCTCATAAAAAAGTGACACAAAAACGAAACATTTCATGAACATATTGAACTTTTTGTGCACTGAATCTCGAGATAGAGTAAGCTTTGAACTTTAAATTAAAACAGACATCAGATTTTTTAAGACATTCCCACATGCAGTTATGGGCCAATAAAAATTTGACACAAAACCTTTTTTTTTGGATTTGGAGAGGCTGCCATCCAGAAACCGATGCATATATCTGACTAATCATTAATGCTTTGAACAGTCCATGTATGGATCTCAAAGCTCTGAAAAAATCAAGAAGCTGGGGCAAATACAAGGTCATCCTGACCTGTACTCAGTCATCCTGTCTCTTCTCAGCAGTGATGACTCTGATCACGGGCCAGTGGTCAGGGAATTCACTGAAAGTGTGAGTCCTCCTTTTTAAACATGAATGTCTCAAAAGACGAAGGAGATGCTCATTGACTTTAGAAAAGATAGTACGGTCACCTCACCTGCGGTAATCCTTGGAGAAAAGGTGGAGGCAGTGAACCAGTATAAATACTTGGGAACTGTAACTTGATGATAAGCTGACCTTTGATGCCCATGTTGACTCACTCTGTAAGAAGGCTCATCAGCGGATGTAGTTTTATCTCAAGCTCCGAAGTTTTAAAGTGGATACTACTTTTATGAGAATGTTTTATTCTTGTTTTATTGATTCTTTACTAACTTTTAACTTCATCTGTGGGTTTGGTCTTTTAACATGTAAAAACAAGAACAGAATATTGGGAATTGTTAGGGTGTGCAGCAAAATTGCCGGCACAGCCCTAAATGACCTCTGTGACCTACACAAGGTGAGGTCAGTGACCAAAGCCAGACCCAGACCAGACCTTGCACGAGGAGTTCAGGCTGCTACCTTCCAGACGGAGATATCTACTTCCGAGATGCAAGACCAAAAGACTGAGAGCTTGATTTGTCCCTGACGTGATCAGGCTCTTAAATGACCTTGTTTGAATGTTTTTTGTGAGGTTGAATGTTTTTTTGTTTTTTGTTTTTTTGGATATTGTCTTGGCATACATGTTTGTTTTGAGCTGATACCAGACAAGGTCCTGGATCACAGGTTGGTGTTTTCACACCACAGCACCAGACCAGCATCTTCAGTTTGACACACCTCGGCAGATGTTTTCCTAAACACTGTTTCTGCAGGAGGAAAACATCAGGGCAACGTGGACAAACAAGATGGAGCCTCCACTGCTGCCCCAGCCGGCTTGGTGCATGTCACATTTTGGCCTGAGGGTGGCACTAGAGGAAAGGTCATGAGGTCACCAAAGGTCTAGAGAATAAATAAATAAAATGCAGACAGATTCAGGGCTGTACTGTCTCTTAGTGTGTCCCAGCTGACAGCGAGCCAGGCAGCTACCAACTCTGCTGTACCTATATACTCCTGCACTGCTCTGACCACCAGGGGGAGACGAGCTTCTTCTGGCTGTTTGTGTGGATTCACAGGTCAGAGTTGGACTGTGCAGTTCAACAAATGTGATTTTTTTCCATTCCTGGATGCAACTGATGCAGCTTTTTTCCATCATTCACATGTGTTTTAAATTGATGTGTATGGTAAATGCAATGAAATTCTGTATGTGTTGAGAGTTAATGTGATTTCCCCTTTACCTGGTGTAGTGTGCACAGTGCTGAACTTCCCCTGTGAGTTAACATAATTCTAATTTAAAGCAGCTTTGCAGCTTTTCTTAATTCATTTTATTTTCTTTATTTTGTTCATTTTAAGGTGAGATGCTTCATGAGCCAGTTATTGTTTCATCTCATTTGCATAATTTCTTCATGTATTTAAAAAAAACAAAAAACAAAAAACAAAAACGTTTTCACTGTGGTTACTCTATATCTACATTTTAAAACAGTGGAGCTCAGTCAAACCAAATAGAATAAAGTATAGCATACTACCTAGAAGTTACTGTTGAGGGGAAAAAACCCCTCACCCAGAGAGAGGAAGGGGGCGGGCTTTACTTGGTGCCTCAGATCAAATTCAAAGTGTTGATCTCAGTTCGCCAGACTGAAGCATGGAGGGCACAACTCTACCACGGCTGCTCCGTAAGTACACTCTGTGTGTGTGTGTGTGTGTGTGTGTGTGTGTGTTTTCCCAGTTTATCGGTGGTTATTTTAATGACCTTTCAGTTTTGTTGGGGCAGGGTAATGGGTAACAGGGTACAGGGTAACAGGGTAATGGGTAACAGGGTACTGGTAACAGGGTGCTGGGTAACAGGGTAATGCATAACAGGGTAATGGGTAACAGGGTACAAGGTAAAAGAGTAATGGGTAACAGGGTAATGGATAAAAGGGTAATGGGTAACAGGGGACAGGGTAACAGAGTAATGGGTAACAGGGTACTGGGTAACAGGGTATTGGGTAACAGGGTACTGGGTAACAGGGTAATGGGTAACAGGGTAATGGGTAACAGGGTATTAGTAACAGGGTATTGGGTAACAGCGTATTGGGTAACAGGGTAATGGGTAACAGGGTACTGGCAAAAGGGTATTGGGTAACAGGCTAATGGTAACAGGGTAATGGGTAACAGAGTAATGGATAACAGGTTAATGGGTAACAGGGTACTGGGTAACAGGGTAATGGGTAACAGGGTACTGGGTAACAGGGTAATGGGTAACAGGGTACTGGGTAACAGGGTAATGGGTAACAGATTAATGGATACTGGGTAACAGAGGGGGTAATGTGCATGAAAAGTCACTTGGACGATGCTGTGAGAATGAGAACAGCCAAAAGGTTTGAAGACCAGATAAACTTCACTGTGGGGAAACTGGAACACACTGTAGAAAATAAAACATTAAAAATACTGAGGAATAATGATGAAACATCTTTGTAATGTTTCTATGGTACAACATGCATTTTGTTGTTGATATCTATAAGAACATGGAGGGAGACGTCCTCTCTGTCCAGGATCTTTGACTTTTGTCCTCCTCCTCACGAGTGCGTCCCACATTAGCAGTGTGATGTGAGCCTTCATCATCCTGGTGAAGATGATCACTCTGATGATCAGTCAGAGCTTTGCTTTGGGCTCACCTCTGTCTCTCAGATCACAGGGGATTAGACAGGAAGTCATGAGAGGACAGCACCTCAGTACACTGACATCACACATTTGGTGTGGGGGTCTACAGACCCTGTTTTTTTTTTTTATTTTTATTAGTGTCTCTCTGTATTTGTGCTGCACACAGTTCACTCTCAAGTGTCTCAGTAGAACCAAATGACTGTGCAGCAGCATGAAAGCCCCTGCAGATGAGATCTCCCAGTGTTGTGTGTGCAGCACAGAGGCTGGTTGTCAGAACTGTCTTCTCTGATTGGTGGAAAACCTCAAACCAACCGGACTCTCATTTCTGTCCTCAGTGGTGATGGTGTGGCTGTGCTGCAGGCCCAGCAGAGGTTAGTGCACTTCTTCCATCACACTCACACTCTCATTTAACCCTGAGAGGTCATTAGGGGTCAAAGCAGAAAACTCGCTGGAGCCCAACGGTCTTTGTTATCACTCTCTTGTTTCCCTCCTCTTTATTATTTTTCTTTGCTCAAAGTGTTTGTGCAGAAAAAAACTGTAAGACCAAAAAACACGGCAACTGGCCGGTGGGTTGGAAACTCAACCCACTAACCAACCTACAAAAAATTACACTCACTTGGTACCAACAAGGAGGAGTTCTGTTTTATCACTGTTGAGTTTAAGGAAGTTAGAGGTGAACTAAGATTTAATTTCTGAGAGGCAGTGGGTGAGGGAGGAAGGTTGGAGACAGGAGTCGGGTTTACTGGACAGGTAGAGCTGGGTTTCATCCGCAAAGCAGTGAAAATGGATACCAGATTTACGGAAAATATTGCCAAGTGGGAGGAGTTAGATAATGAAGAGGAGGGGCCCCAGCACAGAGTCCTGGGGCCCACCTGAAGAGATGGGGGAGGGCTGTGAAGTGAAGGATTTGAGTTGGATGAACTGAGTGCGGTCTGTGAGGTAAGAGTGAAGCCAGAGCAGGGGGGTGTGAGTGATGCCTATGGAGGAGAGTCTATTGAGGAGGGTGGGGTGATAGAGCTGAAGGCTGCACTCAGTTGTGTTGAAGCTCCCACCCACTGTGCTGTGGCTTTGTGGAGTTAGGAAGTCTCTGCTGCTGCTGCTGCTGCTGCTCTATTGTTCACTGCAAATAGTTCTTTATTTAAAGTATTGATACAAATAATATAAATACATTTATTTTATTTTATGTTTAAAATGTAGCCCTGAAAAATAATCCCCATTTTTACAATCTGTATATCCGCAGCTTAGCTTACAGCCAGCCCACTGATAATTAATAATAATAAAGTACAGTAGCTGTGTTGTAGATTCAAGTATAATATAAAAAGTTGATGAGATAACTAACGTGCTTGGTAAGCAGAACACTTGAGAACTGACTTGTGAAGTTAAACTGTGAAAACTTGTAAACAGCAGCAGCAGCAGTGTGAATGGTGTTGACAGCTGCAGGTGTAGAAATAGGTGTACAAATTTCACCAAAGAACAAAGTGAAGTCCAGTTCACTGGAGCACACAGCTACATCCACATCTAACAAGTCAGTGTGACGGTCAGCTGACTCTGAGCAACACAACCTGATGGATCAGTGATGAAATGATCAGTTCATAAATGATTCAGGTCTTTTCCCTTCTGTTGAGACCTGAGCAAACACCCAGCTGTCCACAGAGCTGCAGGCCTTCAGACCAGCTGCCAGACGGCAGTGATGTCACATGATTAACCTCTGATACGAGGGATCTTGTAGTCTCCAAAACTCGACAGGTCATCACTGATTTGTCCTTTGTCCCTCCTCTCCACCCCCACCCAGCCTCCCTGACTGTCAGGCCCAACACAGCTCAGCTGTTTGTTCATGAGTCTCTTCATCTGAGCTGTGAGGAAGACTCTGCTGGATGGACGGTGAAGAGGAACACGACCACAAAAACCATGACAGAGTGTGGAGACACCTGGGGAAAACTAACAAACTCCTCCTGTAGTATCAGTTACACATTCCCAAAAGACAGTGGAGTTTACTGGTGTGAGTCCAGAGAGGGAGCAACCAGCAACACCATCAACATCACCGTCACTGGTAACTAATTAAATAATTATTCAGTATCAACATCTATCTGCATTAAATCATGAATATTTTCCTCAGTGGTTGAAATCCTGTGGTTTGTCTCTGTGTTCAGAGGGTCATGTGATCCTGCAGAGTCCTGTCCTTCCTGTGATGGAGGGAGCTGCTGTGACTCTGAACTGTACAACCAGGACTCCCTCCAACCTCCCAGCTGATTTCTATAAAGATGGCTCCCTCATCAGGACTGAGTCTACAGGACAGATGACCATCCACCATGTTTCCAAGTCTGATGAAGGGCTCTACCACTGCAACATCTCTGGTAAAGGACAGTCTCCACCCAGCTGGCTGGCTGTGGCAGGTGAGGAAGTCGGTCTGACTTTGGTTTCTTTCCTGTCTTCACCTTCCAGAGTGTCTGCACTCAGGAGGACGGCAGAGGTTCATGTGAAAACTCTGTCTTACTTTGCAAAGAGGGTTAGGGTTAGAGTGTCAACATTCAGCCCACTAGTGTCTCCTCTCTACATGAAACTGGAAGGAGGTCGTGCACTCGCCTCCGTCTGCTGGCCAGAAATCTCACAAAGAAACAGATTTGACTGACAGAGAAATGTTTGTAAAAGACAAGAAATCAATCCAGTTTGTTTGCTTTCAGTGCAACCCACGACTACAACTCCTCCTCCCATCTCCACTACTCAAGCTTCAACTACACGCTCCAACTCCTCTCCTCAAGCTTCATCTCCTCAACACTCCTCCTCCCCTCGTCTGCCCCTCTGGTGGATCCTTGGATCTGCCTGTGGGCTGGTTCTCCTGGTTCTCCTGGTGGTTTTGGTGCGGTACGTCCGCAACAGATCCAAAGGTGAGACACCAACTGTCCACGTTATACTGAGTATTTCCCAACATTTTTACACATTACCATTTGCTTTTGCTCTGACATTGCCTCATAAATTTCCATCTAAAAATTTCATGTATTTAATTTTGCAATTTATGTTTTACATTAAAGATTTCCTCCATTTTAATTTGACAGTTAAATTTCTACAACTTTACATCATTTTACATTTTGTTTGACACTGACTCAATCAGCTACTTTTCCCTTTACATTTAAATAAAACATACATTTTTACATCACCACTACAATTTACTTTGACATTTAAAAATCACATTCACATTTTACATGCTTAAATCTGAAGCTTCATTTTACATTCACTCTGACACTGGCTCTGCCATGTAACTAACATGTACAAGATGTTCATTTTTCTTGTTTTATAATGCACAATTTGTAATTAGATTGTCAATATATTCTACAATTCTAGACTGATATCACATCAGGTGTGACCGTGCGCTGCCTCTCAAGCCTTCATGGTGAACTCCCATTCCACAAACAGCAGCCGCCTCCCATCCAGAGGAAACAGCTGGGCCTGAAACGTTGACATTTTACTGAACTCAGTTTGAAAAGCTCACACACGTCATGCTGCCGAGCAGGGTTACTGCCAGGGATTTTGGGCCCCATGTAAAGAAATCCCTTGGAATTGTCCTAACTGTTCCCCCATATACGACGCCCCTGCTGCCAAGACCACCACCTCAAAACCCTCACACACACACACACACACACACACACACACACAGCATGACGAGTGTTAGCCTTCCTGTTAAATTACAGCCATTTTTTTTCCCATGAAGGCTTGTGAGTACAGCTGGGTCAGACAGCACACAGTGAGTACTTGCTGATCAAGATGTGTGTTTTTTAATATTCATTTTCACATTTTGCACTTGTTTGTTGTTTGGCCGTATCACCTTGAGATCTTCTGGTTAGTTGGTAGCAGCAGCTGTGACAGTGACAGCAGAAATCCTGGGATGTCATGTCTGTGATGTTTTGCAGGCTGTGCTCCTGGTACAGTTTCCTCAGAGGTGAGAGGAGCTGCAGACGTCACTTATGGACAAGTCGTCATCAAACCACACGGGAGGAAAGGTAAAGTTCCTCCTCCATTAAAGAGGAGCGAGCTGCACTCAGACTGCCTGTGTGTGTGTGTGTGTGTGTGTGTGTGTGTGTGTGTGTGTGATCAGCTCAAGGAAATTGAATCAGGTCAACTGGACTGAGTGTTCTGTCTGGAAGATGTTTCTCCTCTTATCCGAGCAGCTTCTTCAGTTCATGCTGGTCACTAGTCCAGACTGCTAGTCTAACTAACTGGTGGGGAGCTCAGCTGTTCACCCTCAGTGGGTGTGTCCCCCAAGGTCTCTGACACTGATGGACCATGGGGCCCCGGGTGTGGCTTGTTAGCGCTTCACTGAGTTGTAACAACAGTTACAACTCAGTGAAGCCACCTGGTGGCGGCCATGGTCCCTGTAGGATCAGGATCACATGTCAAAGTGCTGCCATGGAGGCCGAGAGGCTGCAGGTTTTCTTTCCAACCAAAAACAAACCAGGTGAGTTCACTGATCAGCTGCAAGCAGAGAGGAGGAGCTGATCAGTGAAAACCTGCAGCCATCGGGCTCGGCCCCGCCCCTTCCTCTGAGCTGAAGAGGTTTCTACATTCCTCAGTAAAAGTTGGTCGAGCGCAGCGACAGGACGTTTGGACGTTAATTCAAATGAAAATAAAAAAAGAAAGGCGAGTCGAGGGTCAGTGGAAAATTTTACTCTCAACACCAAACCTAACAGATCTTATCTCAACTTCAGCATGGTCCAGTGTGGTCGATGTGTGAGGGTGTGTAATGGTGTTTGTATGTGTGTTCTTCACACTGCAGTGAACATGCTGGCAGGTGTGATAGCAGGTAAACGCCTCAGTCACACTTCAGCTTCCTGTTTCCAGTGAAATGAGCTCACGACAGCTCAGTTTGTTCAGTCTGAAGCTGTTAGAGCAGGCAGACTGAAATCAGTCTGAATCACATTTCTTCTGCACAAGTAACAACAAACTGTTCATTTGTCACTAAAGACTCATATCGTATATGTGAAATTTCCCCACTGTGGGACTAATAAAGGAATATCTTATCTTATCTTATCTTATCTTATATCTGCCATCATGATGAGAACATTTTGTCGTCAGCTGGTTGGAGCAGCAACAATCATATTTCATGACTGTTATATTTTGCAGACTGTGTTCCTGGTTCAGTTTACTCAGAGGTGAGAGGACCTGGAGACGTCACTTATGGACAAGTCGTCATCAAACCCCACAGGAAGAAAGGTAAAGTTCCTCTTCCCTTGAAGAAGATTCAGTTTGTGTGTCTGCGTCCCGTCTTTCAGGTCACAAAGCGCCTCCACATGGTGAGCAGTGGGAGCTGTGCTGAAGGTCGGTTAGCTCTGCTGTTAGAAATGAAGCTAAATACATTTTGACCCCGTCTGACTGACGACGTCTCCAAGGTCACGATGCTGTTAAATTAATGGTTTGTAACTCAGGAAACTCAGAGACAGCAGCCACTCTGGACGGTTTGGCTGCTGGGATCTGGTATCCGACTGGATACAAGAGCGTTCGTCAGAGTTGAAATATAAACTTTAGGCGCCCAGGGTAGCGCCACCGCAGGGCTGGGTGACGTCACTGATCATTAGGGAGGGGAGGTTTGACTCTTTCTTCTGACTCGAGTTTGGATGAGTGTCGAACTAAAGAGTCGGGGTGTCGAGTCACTCCCCCCCTTATTTAGATGTTGCTGTTTCAGCTTCTTCCAAGAGCTCTTTGGTGAAGCATGTTTAAAATGTGTGTGTGTGTGTGTGTGTGTGTGTGTTCAGGCTCTCCATCAGAACCACAGGTTATTTACTCTTCGTTGAAGTAGACCTTCATCCCAGTTCAACCACTGATGTCCAACTGGTGGTCCACGGGCTGCAGCTGGACCCGCAGATCCTCAAAGTGACCTGCAGTACATCTGTTTATTGCACAATCACATGATGAGCTTTTTTGATACGTGGTTACATACATCCTATTGAATAGGATCTGGGGATAATTGTCAGTTTTATGTTTAATTTAATTTAAATGTTTAATTTATATTTTATTTATCTTTGTTGCTGCAGTGACCCAACTTCCCACACGGTCAAAGTTTAATCTTATTTGTCGTCTTGTTTGTTTGTTTCTGTGGTTTCGTCAAAGCTGTGATGGAAAATTCTGCCTGTTTCAGCTCAGCTGTGGCTAACCAACCTGCACCAGCCCCCCGACCCTTCTCTGTACGTGTGAATGAGTCAGAGCTTTTTATATCAGGTGCAAGAGAACATTTTCACACAACCACATCCTATTAACAGCTTTCAAACTGGAGCTCTTTGTTCAGAGTGTGTATAAAGAGACTAATCTCCAAAAACCATCAGCTGGACTTAAAATGTAGTCAAGCAGGGGGCGCTCTCATATTTTAACTTGCATGTGATGTACTTTTGATTTAATGGAATTTAATTTTTGGTCCTTCACTAATCTTGACTCATTTCAAATGCTTTAAAGGTCCCATATTGTAGAGAGATTTTTTTTTTTTACTGAATCCAACAGCTGAGAAAAGAATAAAGTGTGAAGCTGCTCCTTTGTCTCCTGGTGTAAAAGTCATGTGACTGTATGAGCTGTTTTGATTCGTCACTCAGGGCTGACAGACTTTGACAACACTTTAAATGCCTGTCTTGAATCTCATGTTTTGAAATCAAATGTTCATAAAACCATAATCTCTGAAGTGAAGCACTCTTATATTTTGGGTTATGATGGGGTAAAAGTCTTCCTGAACTCCTGAGGAATTTCTAAATGTGATTTTTTTTGAGGATTGAGTGGCCAGTTGCCACCCAGTAACACACACACTCCCACACTGAGGGCAGAGTGGTGAGGTACTGACAGTGGTACGGTTTCTCTGAGTGTCTGCTGAGATGTTCTTTAACTTGAGTCCTATTCAGATGAATGAACGTCCTACACAGTTCTGCAATCAAGTTGGGCTCCACCTGCTCCCCCTGTTGGCCCTGCTTACTCCTGCACCTTCCATAGCCGTTAGCTTTCAGGCCCAGCTGTTTCCTCTGGATGGGAGGCGGCTGCTGTTTGTGGAATGGAAGTTCACCATGAAGGCTTGAGAGGCAGCGCACGGTCACACCTGATGTGCTGAGGGTGAACTTTCCCTTTAAGAGCCCATGAACGGGCGCTCGCACTTCCTTGGTTTTCTGTGTTTCCTGCTCAAAGCGGACAAACCAGACACTTTCTAACAGGCCTGACTTTACAGTTTTTTTCGATTGCTAAAACACGTTTTTCAAAACTGTACGTTTTTTTTTTCAAAACTGCACACACAAAACTCCAAACATCACACACAAATTGCTAAACCCTGGCATCCCTTTGCAAAACAACTCTTTGCCATCAAATCTCTTAACATGTTCACTAAATGGTGTTCATTTGGTAAACACAGCCATATTTTCACATGACACACACATACCATTCATTGATTCATTCCAAAATCAGCACCCTCACCCCAACTAGAGGAGTCTGCCCCAGCCCCAACTGGAGACTCCCAGTCTTCACCACCCCAGTCCCCACCAAGCCCCCCACTTGCTCCTTCCAGTCCTGACTCCCCACTTCTGGATTTCACTGACAGGATGAAGGACCTTGTTAGCATTGGAGTCCAACTTACGCCACGTCAAATCCCCATATTTTCTCCCCTAAACCCCCCTCATCGTCATGCCCCTCCCATTCCACCACGCCTGAAACACCTATCGACCAAAAGTCATCGGCCCCCTCCACCCCCCATAAACCTTCACGACTGTGAATCCGACTGATATGTGCCGGGTCCAGGCTGTGATACTGATATCAATAATGTTCTCCAGGAAAAGTCAGGGCCCTATGGAGGTCAAATAGCCTTTTCAATCCCGGTGATAATAGGTACACATCGTAGTATTTACAGACCATATGGCAAATGTCTTAACAATCTGAAGTCTGTCAGTGTTCAACAGCAGTCATCCTCCTTTCCTGTCACATCATCCCTACAGCTGAAACTAGCTCTTTTTAATGTCAGATCATTGGCCAATAAATCTTTCTTGATTAGGGATTTGATAACTGAAAGGAATTTAGATTGCATATTTTTAGTTGAGACATGGCTAAACAGTGTTACTGGTACAGCAACACTGTTAGAGGCCTGTCCACCAAATTTTCAGTTCTATCAGTCAGTCAGACAAAACAGGAGAGGAGGAGGGATTGCAGCCATTTTTTCTACACAGTTAGTATGCAATGACATTGACCTCGGTGATTATGCATCATTTGAATATCTTGCTTTTGAGCTCAAGTCAGAAGAAGCAGTACTTATGGTTACACTATATCGGCCACCAGGATACTCATCAGCATTCCTACAGGAGTTTACAGAGTTGGTCTCATTTGCCATCACTAGATATGACAGGTTAATAATGAATGGAGACCTGAATATTCATATCAACAAAAAGAATGACTCCAATGCCACTGAGTTTATGAACATACTGGACAGCTTTGCACTCATTCAACATGTAACTGAAGCCACTCACCAGCATGGTAACACCCTAGACCTGGTAATAACAACAGGGCTAAACACTGAGAATGTTTCAGTACTTGAACTGCCCATTTCTGACCATCACTGTGTGCTCTTCAATGCCACCCTAACCTTAACGAAAACTAAGAGGGAGTACCTGGTTAAAAAGAGATTTCTTGATGATGAGGCCGAAGCCAACTTTGCTAATCTCATGAGATCATTTGAGCCACACAGTGGTGACTGCACTCTAAATGACATGGTTAAGCAATTCAACAACACCCTGTCGGCTGCTTTAAATACTGTTGCCCCGCTAAAGGTAAAAAAGAAGTTTACAGGCAGAATATCCCCATGGTTAAACAATAACAGTGTTAAAAAAGCAAAGAGAACATGTCGGGCAGCTGAAAGAAAATGGAGGAAAACCAAGCTCACAGTTCACTGTAACATATACAAAGAAGCCATGAACACCTATAACAAGGAAATACGTCTGGCAAGAACGAACTATTTTTCCAAGATAATCACAGAGAATTCAGGAAACTCTAGAATATTGTTCTCCACTATTGACCAGCTACTCAACACTGCTCCCACTTCACAACAGTTCCCTGCATCTAGATGTGAAGAACTTGCACTGTTCTTCAATAACAAAATAACATCAATTAGAACTACTATTGCTGTTAATCCAGACACCAATGCAAACGCAGGTGATCTCAGAAAATTCTGTAAAAACGATGCAACCATGGGGAAATTCACCAGCATAACATTATCTGAGCTTTGTAAGACTGTCAATGAATGCAACTCCACTACCTCATGTGTTGACCCAGTACCTACAGCATTTTTTAAACGGGTGTTCAACAGTATATCAAGTCACGTCCTGGCAATTATAAACATGTCACTTCAAACTGGCATCTTCCCAGATGAGTTCAAAACAGCTGTCATAAAACCTTTACTAAAGAAACCCAACCTAGATAGTAATGCACTAAGCAGCTATAGGCCAATATCAAACATACCATTTATTAGTAAGATACTTGAAAAAATAGTTGCAGTGCAAATAAATGCCTTTCTTAAAGAAAATAACATCCTAGAGGAATTTCAATCAGGCTTTAGAAAACATCATAGCACTGAAACGGCGCTTGCTAAAATCGTCAGCGACCTCAGACTGAACTATGATGAAAATAAGGTCTCAATTCTTATCCTCTTAGACCTTAGCGCTGCGTTTGATACGATTGACCATGACATCTTAATCAATCGCCTCGAAAAACTGGTTGGTCTTTCTGACTGTGTGTTACACTGGTTTAAAACTTACATCAAAGGGAGAAAGTTTTATGTCAGACTGGGAGATCATGTGTCTGGGGAACAGGACAACTGCTATGGAGTTCCACAAGGGAGCTGCCTTGGTCCATTACTTTTCTCACTATACATGCTGCCACTCGGTGACATCATCAGAAAACACAATATATGTTTTCATAGTTATGCAGACGACACACAACTGTATATTTCTGCCGAACCAAATGATGCTACAGCGATAAATTCCATCACTACCTGTCTCATGGCAGTGAACAAATGGATGAGCGATAACTTCTTAAAGCTAAATGAAGACAAAACAGAGATCCTGTTAGTGGGCCCCAAAACAAAAAGAGAGATGCTGTCCATTAACTTGGGGAAACTGGCTGCCAGGATTAAATCTGAGGTTACAAGTCTTGGCATTGTATTGGATCCAGATCTTAGTTTCAAGTCTCACATTAATAAGGTGACGAGGACATCATTCTTACACCTTAGAAACATCGCTAAAGTGCGACCATTTATAAATCAAAAAGATGCTGAAAAACTAATACATGCTTTCATCTCAAGCAGACTTGACTACTGTAACGTACTTTTTACCGGCCTCCCAAAGAAAACTACTGACAGACTTCAGCTCATCCAAAACTCTGCTGCTCGCTTATTAACCAGAACCAGGAAGAGAGAGCATATTAGTCCGGTCTTAGCTGCCCTACACTGGCTCCCTGTAACATTTAGAGTTGACTTTAAGGTTCTCCTACTTGTATACAAAGCACTTCATGGGCTGGGACCGAGCTACATTGCCAACTCCCTTATCGGCTATGCACCCCAAAGAACACTGCGATCGTCTGCTGCTGGCTTATTGGTTCCCTACAACAGTCAAAAGAAAATTGGGGATGCCGCCTTTATTACTTACGCCCCCAAGCTTTGGAACACACTACCTTTAGACATCAGGGAAGCCAGCTCACTAGACATCTTTAAAAGAAGATTAAAGACCCACCTTTTCGCTCTAGCCTTTAACTAGCTCCTATTTTATTCCACACTGTTGTCTTTTATTGTTTTATTTGCATCTTTTCTTTTATTTCAAATTTTATTTCAATTTTTAGCCTTTTCTTTTTAATTCCACCCTGTGCTGTGTTTTATTCTTTTTAATGTTTTATTTAATGTGTTTTCAAATGTTCTTCTTTTTATTGTGAAGCACTTTGAGCTGCAGTTCTTGTATGAAAGGTGCTATACAAATAAAGTTTTATTATTATTATTATTATTATTGAATAAACACAACTAAGCTTTTGGCTGAACACTACCAAGCATGTACAGAACACTGAAGAGCAAAATTGAAAACACAATTATAGAAATGGAACACACCGAATCAATGACAATGCCCACTTCTCTCATAGACAAACATAAAACATCACACAAATTTTCAGACAAAACATTTTATTTTTAAATGTTGCTTTCTTGGAATCATTTTTCTTTACTTACAGTTTTTTTCAATTGCTTACACACATTTTCAAAGCTCTGTGTCTTTTTCTCAAAACTTTACACACAAATCCAACTACTGCTAACACAAAATGCAAAAAGCGCCCTATCTACTGCAAAATGAAACACAGTATTCAAAATATTGTAAACACATCTCAAAAGCAAGCATTTGTCTCACATCACAAACACATTTCCCATTGTGTCACATACTTGTGTATATCATTTACACATTCGCTCTAAATCTAAAGCTCTTTTGTTTCTATGGATTTTCTTGATATATTGCCATATAGGAGTGAAAATCCAATAGCATGCAAATAGAAGTCAACACAAGCAATAATGGAACCAAAAATATTTAATTTTCTGAATAAATCAGTTGCTGTTGTGGATGCAGCATTGTACAGCATATAATCAAAAATCAAAGCAAAGTACACCAACCATCAAATATGGAGGAAAGTGTGAGTGTGTGAGTGTGTGTTTGTGTGTGTGTGTGTGTGTGTGTGTGTGTAACTGCCGGTTCTGGATGAAGCACTCAGTTCAGACAGACGGTACCCACATCTTGACCAATCACGTGCGGCTTTCGCAGAAAAAATAACCGGCTCCTGAAAAAAAAGAAAAAAAAAAAAAAACGGCTCCCAATCAGGAGCCGGCTCCCGCCGTTCACTTCAAAGAGCCGGCTCTTTCGTTCGTGAAAGACCCATCACTATTCCAAAGCGTCCTCCACGAACCTGGACTCGTCGTCCTCTGAGTCTTCCTCTGACTCCCCTGGCTCTCTCTGCACTGTTGTTTGACAGATAGTTTGACCTTTGACCTATTTATAGACCTATGTCAAGGAATGATTGGTTGGTGTTCAGTAAAGCAGTTATTGTTTACACATGTGAGGACAGAGTCTGAGGCACTGATGAATAAGTGTGGCATTTTGATTGGTTGTGTTTGAAATGGGAAATCAAGTTACTTCCTGATAGATTTTTGTGTGTTAGCTAGAGAATTGTGTGTACTGATTTGCAAAAAGTGAATAGCTAAATTGAAAACTGTGTCAAGGCTGAGAATTAGTTTATGGTTTTGCTGATTTGAGGTGAAGTTGTGAGGTTTGAGTGAAAGAGTTTAGATATAGTGTGATATATAAAGGTTTTGTGTGTAAGCAATTGAAAAAAACTGTAAATGTTTTGAAAAAATAATAACAATTAATAACAAAATGTAGGAAACAAAGAATAAAGGGACCCAAAACAATGTGACTGCGACCCACAAATGCGTCCCAAAACACTGTTTAGGAAACAGTGCTGTAGTCTGTTGAATGCAGTATTACAATACACACAGAAAATAGATTTCGTACCTGTTCTCCATCCTGAACGTCCTGATGATGGTCGACACTGTGAGGCGGCTGAGGTTTGGCTGGACCCTCTGGCCAGCCTCCCTCATGCTCAGCCCATGGGTGAGCACATGGTCCAATACAGTAGCACCAATCTCATTGGAGATTCGGATTCTCCTTCTTCTTTCTCTTGCTTCTCCTTGTTGTCCTCCTCCTCCTCTTGCTCCTCTTCCTCTTCCCCCTCTTCCTCCTCTTCCTGTTCCTCCTCTTCCTCCTCCTCCTCTTCCTCCTCTTCCACCTCTTCCTCCTCTTCCTATTCCTCCTCGTCCTCCTCCTCCTCTCATTCGTACCCCTCTCCTTCTCTGACTGTTGTCTCTGTTCTCCATTGCTCATCAAACAAAGCAGAGGGTCAAGCCTCCTTTTATGCTGCAGTCCTTGATTGCAAATTGCTTGCCAGACCCAAAAGTTTAGAGATTTGAATATTTGTGTGTTGTCGATTGATGCTTTGAGATTTTATGTGAGAAGTGTGTGCAAACCTGAAAAATTGTGTGTTGTGTTTTGACAACAAGGTGATGTGAAATTGACATCAGAGTGTAAAGAAGGAAAGTCAGAGTTCTAATATGATAAGGAAATCTAAAGTAGTAACAAATTGAGTCAAGCGATTGGGGACAGAAGTAAAGGTTGTGAAAATTGTGCCTAATTTTTGCTTTTTGTGTTTTAGCAATTGAAAAAAGCTGTAACTGAACTCTCTGACGTGGTGAGAGCTCATCTGATGTCAAAAACCAACCAGAGACAGATTTTACAGCCCGCCACATCACAGAATTAAAGGCTCGGTCCGTAACTTCAGGACAGAGCGCTGCTTATTCTCAACATGGACTGAACTGCAGGGGTGGGCAGACGAAGCCTTATGAGGCTTCAGGGCTTTGAAAACAGAGAGCACAGTGACACCTGCTGGTCCGCAGAGAGTATAGCAGCCATTTAACCTGCAGACAGCTGCTGACACGCTGCTACAACACTGTCACCTCATCCTCTCAGTCCAATCTGTGTTCAGGTAGAAGGCCACCTGTGCTCATTTTAATCTTCTGATGTTCACTTATTGCACTGCTACAATAAATTCCACCTGTATATTACTGTTTATGACAATGTGGTGCAATAAAATAATGTTTAAATATGTTGTCCAAACAGTTCACAGCCTACAGGTTGAACTTTTTATTTGACTGATAATTTTAGAGAACAGCTGGTTGTCCATGTCACTTCCCAGTGCTGATGCATTTTCCTTCATGATTTACATTCTGATAAACAAAGTTTAGATTGACTCCAGCAGAGAAACAAACCCTGCCCCTGTTCACCATGTGCATTACAGCACAAACAATACTACTGATAATAAATACAACAACAATAACAAATATGAAGTCTTTATTTACAAAGTGCTTTACAAACCAAACTTCAGCTACAGAGGATCAATACCATTTTCTATAGTTAAACTTCTGCCGACTTCTCAGTCATTTTTAATCTAACAGTTGCCGTGACAACGACTCAGCAGCACAGCTGATCTTTGTCTACAACCAACTTATATGAACATGAGCTTTCCAGTGTCGGTGCCACAACAAACATCTGTCTTTTCATAAACTCACCGGCAGATGTTTTATTTCAGCTGGGGGTGTGTCACTCCAATTTAACGTCAGCTCCCATTAATGTGGCTAAGCAGCAAAAGTAAGGACAGTAAGCAGTCACATTAAGACTGAACAGAGTTATAGAATCACCTTTTCAGGCTGTTATCAATTTACCTCTGAAATAAAGAGCACAGCTTTCACAGATGTGTTGATTTTTTAAATGTTTATTTCAATGTACAGATGCAAACACATTGACAAATTAATTAAATAAATGGCCTAGGAAACTCATAAAGACTAAAAAAATTAATAACAATTAATAGGCTAATTAATAACTGATAACATTAACACATTAATAACAAGAACAAAGTTACAGCCGCACATCTCTGTGGAAAATCTGACAGGTACTGTCCGTGGTGCTGAATCCGCCTCGGCAGGTACTGTCCGTGGTGCTGAATCTGCCTCAGCAGGTACTGTCCGCGGTGCTGACTCTGCTGAGGCATTTCATTCTCTTTATTCTAGAAATTAAAGCTCCATAAATTTCACGGAGGATCTTGTTCAGCTCTTCTTTCCTTACAGGTGAGATATCAGCTGTCTGCCCGGTGTTTGTCAGGTGGTCTTGTAGACATTTGACGGCCCAAGACGTTGACCGGGCCGTACCGGCTTCATTTCCTGACCTCTCCAGCTGATCCAGCTCTTCACTCGTCACTCTCGCGTATCTCTCCTTTTTCTCTTCTTTCTTGTCTTCCTCGTTCAGCCATTTATCCAAACTTAGGTCGCCAAAGAAATCAAAACTGACAACAAAACGGTCCATTATGCAGGCGAACAAAGTTGACAGCGGCTTTTGATGCGGGTTTCAGTGAAATGTTTCGTGTTGCCATGGAAACCACACAGACTCGCGCAATAAGATGTAGGCGGAGTAATTTTAGCCGTGCTGTCATGCTCATCTTAGCACATTCTAAACGTCTGATTGACCAATCAGATTGCTCGGTCGGATCTACCTGTTGTATAATCCCTCTTTATTCCATGACAAATTAAGAAAATAAAAGTTCTGGAGTTCATTCCAAATGTTTGCATTTGCGTTTGGTTGATGTTTATCAGAACCCTCAACAAACAGAGGTGTCTATGCAGGTGAAGCAGGTCATCATGAGGCTAAAAAAGCCAAAAACAAAACAAAACAAAACAAAACCATCTCTTTAAATGGTTCAGAGGTGCCTCAGAGAACCATAAAACCAGTTCTCTCTCTTCTTTTTCTTCAAAGAAGAGAGAAGACAAGAAGAACATGGAGATGGAAAAATAAAAATGTTTACTGGCAGTGAAAATAGTTCTTCATGGTGGTGCTATTGGAGAGTGATATTCAAAGTGGGGTGCAGCGACCCCCAGAGGTCCTTGAGGGTTCTCCAGGGGGTCGTCAGCAAAATAAGGAATAGTTTAAATGTTTGTGAAAGACATTTGAACGCAATAAACCTGGAAATAATTATATTATTTAATGAGTTTCCTTGTAATTTTATTGAGGTTGAAATGCTCCAGATGTGTCCATCACTCACAGTCCAGTTTGGATATTTGGGTCAGTTGTGAATTTGAACCACTAGGTGTCAGCAGAGAGCCACTCTAAAGGAGGAAAATCCAGGAGAAGAGGTTATTCAGTTTAAAAATCCTTTATTCAAAAGACCTGGGAGCCTCTGCAGCAACAAGACCAGAGATTAAAAGTGTGTCTGTCAGTTTTTATTTGCCAAAGTCACACACATCTCCACATCAACATCACAAACTACCCCACTCACCCCCCCAGGGTTTGGGCTAAGCATTGAATGTTTGCAACATCTGTTTTCCATTACCATCAATTATGATATTAATAAAAAAATATTTGAACAGGCCCGTCCTTGACATCTGCAGTGATTTCACACACACAAACCGTTAGTGTTAAGGGCAAATGACTGGCAGGTTGAAGGAGATGTGGACTTGGAGCACAGGAGGTAACAATTAGTTCAAAACCTAACGCTAGGAAAAGTCTCACGAGAATAAACACTTTGAAGGCCGGAATGTATGTTACCACACTGGTAGACTGGACAATCTGGCGAGGAGTGACTGGAGAGCTGGGGTTGAAATACTGCACACTGACGAGATGATGAGAAGCAGGTGAGCTGGCTGGAGCCATCAGGAGTGGTGGGTGGAACTGTTGAGAACCCAAGTGGATAGCCACGCCCAGAGACACACAAATAACAGGAGGAGAGAGAAAACACAGGAAACACTAGGAAGGGGAAAACATGAGAAACACAAAGGAAACAACGGGAAAAAAAACCTGGGGCCTATTCCATCAAGCTGGCTAACGGGATAGCCTGGCTTATTTCGATGAGTCTCTCTAATTTAAGTGGGAGTTCCGTTCCATCAAAGTGGCTTATATGAGTTGCAGCTCAATAACCATGGCAACTTAGTCAGCAGAACTAGCCTGCTCCGTGGCAGGCTTACGGTCAAGCTTAGCGCAGCTGCGTGTCAGAGAATGTCCGACGGACGCAAACAGACCCCCAAATGACGGCTCCGTCACGTCTATATTGTTGCCCCGGCATCACATATTCAATTTAATTAAGTTCAAATTTAATTAGGCTATGTAGCACCATGTCCGTGTTCGGAAATATAAATTCAGACTTAGCCTATTTCCCACAATGTGACCAAGCATGAATGTAGCCTACGTGTTTACTTAATAAAAATAAACCTAATGAAAATCATGTGTTATCACTGTCAGTCTCCGAAATCAACCGAATAAACAATCAATTACTCAATCAAATTTTATTCATATAGCACAAGTCATACATGAAATGCAACAACAAGCGTTGAACATAAAAGGGTTGAAAAGAACATGAGGTTAAATAAAAAAAAGACGTCTTATTTTATTTCCCACCCGCAATTTGCGATGACCCGCCTCTATTCTGCCCGAAGCCAATAGATTAGTTGACATAGGTGAGGGACGTAAGAACACATATTTCAGTTAATCCCAATTGGATTCATGGTCATCCCACTTTTTGAATGATCCCTTTATATTTGGATTTTTACATGTAGCCTACCTATAATTTCATATGTAATGTAAATTCCTAAGTTTTGAAATCATTTAGCCTATTAACCATTAAAAAAACAACAAAACAAACTCAATAATCATCATTTTGTTCAAGCTGTGAAGACAAAGAATGAAAGCATTAAATACAGTCCAAACCATGGCTTTCTGTTGTGTTTAAATTTATAGGCTACTTAGCCTACTTCCTTCTCCAGTTTTTTGATTTCCATATCCCGACGGTGTCGCGCCGGTCAACAATTCTGCTTCCGGCGCCCCCCCTGGCCACTAGCGGCGCCCCTCCAGCAGATGGCGCCCTAGGCAATTGCCTATACCGCCTATGCCAAAAACCGGCCCTGTTTGTGATGATTTCCCTATATTCTTCATATAGTTCCATCAGCGGTGTCTGCTCCGCCGCTGAAAATGTCGAGGCTCTCCTTTCCCCTCCTTTTGAGACAGTTGTATCTTTGTTTCGACAATCGACTGTTCTGGGCTGCTTATGTGCCCCGTGAACGCGCGCACTTGAGGCTTGTTCAAACGTGGCTAGAATTAGCGCTGACTTGACGCGGCTGAATCGCGTTAGTGGAACGGGTTGAAGCTTTAGTGAAAGTTGACGCTAATTCAAGCCAGGCTATATCACGTAAGCGCAGCTTTCTTTAGCTGCTTTCATGGAATAGCCCCCTGGATACTAGCCCCAGATCATGACAGTTAGGCTGAATCTCAATCTCCTCCCTAAGCCCTGAGCCCTGAGCCCTCACTGACTTAAGTAGCTGCACCTGGAAAGTGACTGAGTGTGTGAGGCTGCAAGGGGTTGAAGTAGTAAAAAGGGAATGGGACAGCCCTTTGTTTGGTTGTCAACAGAGATGCATCATGTTTCTCACAATCGCAGCTTTGGGACTTTTTATTTTACGTTTTTTGCTTGGTATTTTTGAGGAGTTGTGAAAACAGCATTAAAAAATGATCTACTCCCACAAAAGGCATTGATGAGTTTGCCAAGAGATTAAAAACAAATAGCCTATGCATTGCCTATCTGCTTATTTCCTTAGTTTCTGAAGGCCATCTTATATAAAATATTATACTCACATGAGAACTTTTTCTTTTTTGCAGTGTCACTGCTGATTGCACCCTCCATGTTTTTTTTCTTTTGATGCTGTGCGGGCGGTGCGTTTTACATATTTTATTCTATTTAAATTATAATTGTATTATTATTTTATTTCATTTTAGTATTTTATATTATCTTTTCTTCTTCTTCTTCTTCTTATTATTATTTGATCTTATTTTATTTGATCTTATCTTAATTTATCGTGTTATCCTATTGTGTATTTTACCTTTTTATTCTGCTTCTATTGTGTTATCCTGTGGTGTGTTATCTTGTGCAGCACTTCGGAAAACCTTGTGTTTGTTAAAATTGTGCTTTATAAATAAAGTGGATTGGATTGGATTGGATTGTTTACAAATTCGCTCGTTTCACTTCACTTTTATCGCGGCCGCCAGCTGGTTTCCCCAGGGGATTCATGTCATACGTCACAATGCAATGAACTATGGGTAATTCCCTTACGTTAAGTCTGTGGAGATGCCCACTTACGGAAAGGGTGCATTAAGGGCTCAAAAAGTCCGCGACAGATCCCTCACGCACTTCATGATTTGTCAATGGGACAACCCTAAGCCCTCACGGACTTAACGGGAGCGCGCCTCAAAGTCAGTGAGTGTGTGAGGGTGGACATTGGGATTGGGCCTTAGTGATGGTGTTTAAGTCACCTGACCTGCTGGAAAACACACAACTGAGCAGCTCACACAGCCTTGTGTTGACTTTTGATTTGTGTGTGTTTGTTGTTTGTCCTCATGTGACCCTGATGCTGCGGTGGAGCAGGAGGTCCACACCACCATGTGTGTGCAGACGTGAGTCTTTCCTCTCAGTGAACTGAGAACGAGCTGAGGGACGCCTCCAGCAGATAAAGACCTGATCTTCTCACAGGTTTTATGAGGGTTCATAGAAATAAACTTAACACTACTGTTAGCAGGAGAAACCACATCAGGGTTCTCGCTCTTTTAAGGAAAACCGTCTCCAGGCTTTTCAAGGACATGTTCAGTGACTGATGTTCATGTTAGCCTGAAGAGGGCGACATCCTTCAAAGATGAACCCTTTCCCATGAGAGAAGTGAGTGTGTGTCCAAATGTCCCTGAGGAATGATTCAAATGTGATGCCAGCCCAACTTTGGACTTTTATAGGAACTCACTAATATTTTTAGGACATTTTGGGGTTTGAATTTTCCAGTATTTTCCATGCCAGGAAGAGGGGCCTGTAAATGTCCAGGTGTTCCAGGAAGCCTGAGCTTTGTATATTTAACAAGTCATATCATGTTATCATGTTGATCATGTAAATACTGGCAGGCTCAACCAGTTTCTATCACAACACTTTTACTTTCTTTTTTAGCTGACCTCTCTCAGCAGGGACACTATATAGCACCAGGCATCAATAATAATAAGAACCATAATCTTTCCTTATCTTGTCTTTTCATTTATGAATTGAGGCGACCCTCCCTGTCTTTTGAAATGCAGGAGCATCAAAGGTCCAGTTGCAAAAATCTGCATTATTTGGAATCAGCAAAGTATCTGATGTGTAGTATTTCTCTAGTTTGTGATGCTGAATCTGTCACTTGGACAGTCTTCAGTGATATGAGCTGCACATCATAATTATTGATCAGGTTTGTTTTTGAAATCTGATCAAAATACCGTGAGGTGAAAATGACGGTACTTTAATTGAAGAAGAGTCGTCTGGTTTAAACTGAAGGAATCTGAGGACGTTGATGTGTTTACAAGTAAATGGGCAGAAGGCCAGTTAAAACATTCCCTCCTGGTGTCAAAACAGAATTTTTTAACCGAGGCCAAGTTTGATTAAGTTAGAGCGGGAAAGTTATGATCTCAACCGTTAAAGACGAAGCGGGTGTGGCTGACCTCCTTTGGCTGCAGTTTTCAAATGTTAATATTATCAGTTTTAGCTCATGGAAAACAAAGTCTGTCCTCTGAGTTCGCTCATGCAGACGCCGTTACAGAGCACAAACACACACTCGCACACAAGGTCACCTAAAATGAGAAGAACGTACAGGAGCTCAACTGAGATCGTGCATGGGACAGAATTACATCTCCTCTACAGGTCCCTTGTGGAGGACTTTACCACCTGGAGTCACCTGAACCACCTGCAGCTCAACACCTCCAAGACCCAGGAGCTGGTACTGGACTTGAGGAGGTACCGCCCGTCTCCTCTGCCTGTTAACATCAGCGGTGAGGAGATTGAGATGTTGCCTCCTAAAAGTATTTGGGGTTCCAGGTGGATGAGAAGCTGGACTGGCCGGTGAACACTGACTACATCTACCAGAGAGTGCAGAGCAGGCTGTACTTCTTAAGGAGACTGGCATCATTCAATGTGTGTAAAATCAAAAAGTTCCAGATGCTCCATCAGGCAGTGGTGTCCGGCAGCCTCTTCTACGGGGTGGTGTGTTGGGGGGGGGGGCAGCATCAAACAGAGGGACAACAGAGGGTTTGACGTCCAAAGAGGAATCCCAGCTGTCTGAAACCTTGTGATCTGAACGCGACGCCTTCGTCTGCGGGGACGCCACATTTACAGCCCAAGTTCAGGATAACCCCCAACAAGGGGATTATCTCCTTGTCGCAAAACAACACAGATCAACACAGTTCAATTTGGGCGAAATGTGTAAAGCGTCATGACTCTCCTGTTGTCAAGGCACGGTGTTCAGACTTTACACTGAGACATTAGATTTAGATTAGATTTAGATTTAGATTGATTGTCCCCTAGGGGAAATTCCTTTTCACAACACTGTACATATATACACAACAGCAATACATCAAACTTAGACAACAGCATCCCATCACACCACACAGTAACAAAGGACAGGTGTGTAACGCTTGTGCTCTCAGCGTGGCCGGCTGTTTAAGGCAGCAATGGCTGCAGGGATCAGGCTTTTTCCAAGGCGAGCCTTTTTGCATTGTAATGTCCTGTACCTCCGCCCTGAAGGTAGTAGGATGAGGTACTGATTAAGTGGGTGAGTAATGTCCTGTTCTATTGTGTTTGCCATGAGTGAGACGGCCCTGTTGTTGAGTGCAGACACTGTCAGTGAGTCTATAGAAACATTTCCACTCATGGAAATGCTGGGCTGTGGGCTGCACTTTGTTGCATCAATCACAGATTCACCAACATCAAACTCAAAACCTCAAAAAAGCCTGGCTTCCTTCTACCTGTTAGTTCACTTGTTGTTTTTGTTCATTCTGAGCAACACGTTGTGGTTCACGTTTTTTTTTTTTTTTTTCAGTATGTGGTGGTTTTGATCAGCTGGATCATGCTGAAGTGCTGCTGTATTGATCCGGCTTCCCATCACAGATCAATAAACCGATCAGAGACAGCAGGGGGCAGCGTGTCTCCGCCTCTCGCCCAGATAACATGAGGAAGTTGTTGAACAGGAAGAAGGTCAGTATTATGAGCATTATAAATACAATGACATCATTACAGTGGACTACAGTGTGTTAGGGTTTTATTTGTCCAATTTCTTCTGCTTCTTTTTCTTCCTTCCTCGTTTTGAAGCCGTGAGTTAAAGGTTCACCCCCTGCCACACACACACACACACACACACACACACACACACACACACACACACACACATACACACACCCCTCCCCTTCGCACTACCGCCCAAATTACATGAAACTTGACTTCTGCTTCTACATTATTTGGAACAATCTGCACATAGAAGCATGCTGACCGCTGCAGAAACACACACCAACACATCTACAGTGTGAGAATGTTTCTGAGGTCGTGGTTCCGTATGAATGTTCATGTTCTCCGAGGAACAACCTCTGAAACAACTCGAGGCAGGAAGACCACGGCTCTTTGAACAGACATCATGACTACGTGGTGATGCTGACTGCCATCTGGAAACAGTCCTCATCTGACCTCACACACACACACACGCACAGGTTTTGATTGGTAGGCAGTAGGTCAAAAGCTTTTAGCATCTGTTCCAAGCATAAGTCTGTGTTAACCAGCCAAACGTTAGGTGAGGAAAGGATCCTGGTGAAGGTTAGGAAAGGATCTCAGTGAAGATGAGGAAAGGATCCTGGTGAAGGTGAGGAAAGGATCCTGGTGAAGGTGAGGAAAGGATCCTGGTGAAGGTTAGGAAAGGATCCCGGTGAAGGTGAGGAAAGGATCCTGGTGAAGGTGAGGAAAGGATCCTGGTGAAGGTGAGGAAAGGATCCCGGTGAAGGTGAGGAAAGGATCTAGGTGAAGGTGAGGAAAGGATCCTGGTGAAGGTTAGGAAAGGATCCCGGTGAAGGTTAGGAAAGGATCCAGGTGAAGGTGAGGAAAGGATCCTGGTGAAGGTGAGGAAAGGATCCTGGTGAAGGTTAGGAAAGGATCCTGGTGAAGGTTAGGAGGAGGATCCTGGTGAAGGTGAGGAAAGGATCCTGGTGAAGGTTAGGAGGAGGATCCTGGTGAAGGTGAGGAAAGGATCCTGGTGAAGGTGAGGAAAGGATCCTGGTGAAGGTGAGGAAAGGATCCCGGTGAAGGTTAGGAAAGGATCCCGGTGAAGGTGAGGAAAGGATCCTGGTGAAGGTTAGGAAAGGATCCCGGTGAAGGTGAGGAAAGGATCCCGGAGAAGGTGAGGAAAGGATCCCGGTGAAGGTGAGGAAAGGATCCCGATGAAGGTGAGGAAAGGATCCCGGTGAAGATTAGGAAAGGATCCTGGTGAAGGTGAGGAAGGGATCCCGGTGAAGGTGAGGAAAGGATCCTGTTGAAGGTGAGGAAAGGATCCTGGTGAAGATTAGGAAAGGATCCTGGTGAAGGTGAGGAAAGGATCCTGGTGAAGGTGAGGAAAGGATCCTGTTGAAGGTGAGGAAAGGATCCTGGTGAAGATTAGGAAAGGATCCTGGTGAAGGTGAGGAAGGGATCCTGGTGAAGGTTAGGAGGAGGATCCTGGTGAAGGTGAGGAAAGGATCCAGGTGAAGGTTAGGAAAGGATCCCGGTGAAGGTGAGGAAAGGATCCTGTTGAAGGTGAGGAAAGGATCCCGGTGAAGATTAGGAAAGGATCCTGGTGAAGGTGAGGAAAGGATCCCGGTGAAGATTAGGAAAGGATCCTGGTGAAGGTGAGGAAGGGATCCTGGTGAAGGTTAGGAGGAGGATCCTGGTGAAGGTGAGGAAAGGATCCAGGTGAAGGTTAGGAAAGGATCCTGGTGAAGGTGAGGAAGGGATCCTGGTGAAGGTTAGGAGGAGGATCCTGGTGAAGGTGAGGAAAGGATCCTGGTGAAGATTAGGAAAGGGTCCTGGTGAAGGTGAGGAAAGGATCCTGGTGAAGTTCAGGAAAAGGTGATGGCTGAGGTCAGCAAACTGAAAGCAGAGTTTTATGACTCCAAACGAACACGGTTCTTGTTTCAGACGGGACTGGATGGATCGCGGGTCTCTGGAGTGAAGGTCCGTGTGATCGGTCCAATCACACGGCACGTCTGGCTCCAGGGTCCCGTCTGATTGGTTGAGACAGACTGATGACAGGAACAGATGCTAACAGCCTCTGAGCCACTAGGAGGCGCAGCAGGGACCTGCTGACCCAAACCTGTGGGGGGTTTGGACTGATAACGTCCAGTCGGTGACGGACACTGGAGTGTGTCGGGGCCGGCCTCGCTGCCCAGAGACTGAAGTCAAAACAAGCTGTAGAAAAACCCCTGGTCTCTCATTTCCATGGTTCATTGTTTCTGCCTGTTGACAAACCAGATGGTGGGGGAGGGGACGCTTACACACTTCTTCATTTAGTCAGAAAACAGCGGGCGGCGTTCACACTAAAATGTAGAGCAAAGTGACGTTTAGTTACAACTCTCCCATAAACTCCACACAGGTTTCATGTTGTCTCCCATGTCCTTGTCTCCAGGTGGATTCCTCCTCACAGCGAGCCGACTGCATGCGGCTCAGTCTCGTCTGTGTCAGCCCACAACAGCTTCAACAGAGCCACAAGGCAGGGGGCTTTTACTTTGGAGGAACACTTTGTATGTGCTGCTCTCTGAGTTAAAGCTGATCAAAACCTTTGGAGGAATTAAATAAACTCTGGGGTTTGGGCTGATGGAGACACTGAAGGGCTGGATGTTTTTTTTTAATGCCCTGAATTGTAGGAACTTTCTGTTGCGTAGTTTGACTCAGTTTCCTTCCTGCAGTTTCGAGTGGGGGAGGGGCCGCTGCTCTGTTTAAACACTTCCTGTTGATGAGAAAACACCTGCAGCAGAACAGAGATATCAAACTGAGTGCAGCCTGGACGCAGTGAATTCCCTGGTTAGGGTTAGGGTTCATTTCAGGGGAGTTTCCTTAAAGAAAAGAAAGCACCAGCTCCCTCTGTGTGACTCAGTGTGTTTCCTCCCAGTTTCCCCAGAAGAAGAGCTGGAGTCTCTGAGGAGAGGACAGCGAGCGTCTCCTGTCTCAGCTCAGCAGCCACAGTTTAACATTCAAAGTCACTGCAGACAGTCTGAGCCTGTTTAGTGCCTGGGGCAAAGTTAGAAAGAAAGAACCAAAAAAACTGAGTATCTCCTCATTACACATCTTTGATCTGACTTGCATATAATCTATATAAAATAAAACTTGCTCCTTTATGCTCCTTTCACAGTAAAGTGTGTGGAAAAAAACATAGAAGGGACTTTTGCCTTTTTGCTTACATTTGAAATTCAAAACCCCCCTTATCAACTGCAAACACAACCCTGCCCTGTGGCTGTGAGTCTCCACCCACCCACACACACACACACACACACACACACACACACACACACACACACACACACAAACATCACATGACTGAGGTTTGTTTAGGTGACTCATCAGCAGCCTCAGTTGAACTTTTAGATTCACACTAAAGTTATTGTTTTTAATCCTTAGCTGTAGGTGTGTCAGCTCCTGGTTATTCTCCCGGCCGGTGTGAAGGCTGATCTCTAAAGGCAGCTCACTCAGCTTCCCCTGCTGATGACTGGGAGCTTCCCAGTACAGCCCCAGTCTTTACTGGTGGCCACGAAGGAGCAGTGAGGAATAAACGTCTAAAAATCTGCACTGTGACTTTTAGTTCTGTGATCATTTGAGCTGAAACCTGCAGGTCTGACAGTCCCTCACACTTTTATTCAATTCAATTTTATTTATTTATATAGCCCAGAAACACAAGTTACAAATTTGGTGCAAAGAGCTTTACAGGAAATACAACATCCTCTGTCCTTAGACCCTCACACTTCCTGCCAACGTGACTGACAGCAGCAGTTACATTTTACTGGAAATCACAAAACATCAATCAGCAGATCCAGTCAAAGTTTCTGAGAAAAATGTTTAAATGAATCATAAATAATCAGACAATGACAAAGTGTTTTACATTATAAATGAATTAACAGCAAAGTCAAGAAAAAATTCAGACACAGGAAGAATCACAGCCTCCATCAGTGGAACATGAACCTCGTTTATTAACACACACGTACAAATACAGTAAATACAGCAGGACACACACGCGCGCGCGCACACACACACACACATGCACACATGCACACACTAACAAGCTGAAGGTGCTACTAAACCTCATGTGATGCCTCGTTCTTTAACACTGTTGAACTTAAAGCCAGAAAAAAGAGGAAGAAGTATCACCTGATCAGCTCACACCTGTCCAGGTAGACGGTGTCAATAAAGTCTGTTCAAACCAGAGGAATGAAGCAGAGAAGCTGCATCTCTCCTGCTGCTGAAGGATGCCAAGTCATCATCATCATCATCATCATCATCATCATGAAGTCATGACTTGTATATTGTATATACTTCTGCATCTGCTCTATTCTATTTAATTTTATTCTATGTTTCTATTGATGCTGCTGTAACATAAGAATTTCCCAGTTTGGGATCAATAAAGTAAATCTATCTATCTATCTATCTATCTATCTATCTATCTATGACTCAGCGTGTGTCTTCACTCACACACAGGCTTGGTGTGTGATGACCAGGTGATGGTTCAGTGTTCACTGTGTGCTGCACCACTTCACTGCTCTTACATCACATTTAGTGGATTATTCTCAAATAATCAGGAGAAATGCATAAAGTAAAGGATACAACAATATAAGGATTCCCAGATAACACATGAACAATCAATTAGACATTAGCTCATTAACATAATATCTAACAGCTGTTTCTTCATTAAATATTCATCAGTTTACATGTAAAATTTGATTAAGCCTGGTAACACTTGTTGTGGATGTTATTGTAAAGCAGCAGCTACTCAACTGAAAGCAGTTATTAGCATTATTATACCAACCATTATACTGACCAGAACAACTAGATGTTATGTATATACAAATTAAGGGAAACAAATACAGATAGAAAGGTTTTTTCTTGCCTGTTCAGCCGCACAAAGTCATAATCATGATGAAAAATTCAAATGCAAAAACAAAAGTGCCATTTACAACATACAGTTTAGTCAGCGTTCTGTGTAGCTGCCACAGCTTAATGTGACCTTCAGAAGAAGAAATGAATAAGTGCAGATCATCTGTGTTCCATGTGCACTTCCACTCATTTGCATGTGGAAGCTGAAGCCAAGCTGCTGCTTGCTGTGGTCAGGATGAAGGTTTGTGTTTGTGGTTCTGTGTTCAGGAGCTGCCTCAACACTGCAGCTGCTCTCTCCCTCACCTCACACTCTTTCATGGGATCTCTGCTTCTGGTTTTGATCTGGTGCTGTTTAGATGTTTTGGATTTATCCTGTGAGTTTGATCGTGGCATTATCTCATTATTCACTGGTCAGAATCAGCGTCTGGCTCCTTCCACTAAAGCCTCCTGCAGCTGCTCTGCTCTGACAGCAGCTCTGCCACCACTCTGACCCCCACTTTGCTCATTTTACTGTGTTTCTATCCCCAAAATATCCATCTTTTCAACTGCCCTAACCCTAACCGAACCTGCAACAGTCCTGGGTCATGATGGACTCCAGTCAGCAGAAACAGCTCCCACACCTTCACTGGTGACTGGTCCAGCACCACACTGACCTGAAGGTCCTTCTCTCATGTGAAGCTCGACACAACCTGACATCAGCCGAGCCGACCCCGCTGGCCTCCTCCACCCAACTCACACACAGCTACAGTTCAGCTGAGGCAGCATCTGGATCCAGAACCACAACACACTCCTGACACACTCCTGACACACTCCTAACACACTCCTAACACACTCCTGACACACTCCTGACACACTCCTGACACACTCCTGACACACTCGTAACACACTCCTGACAGGAGCTCATACAACCTCACTGTGCACCTCTCTGTGTTCCGCACTTGGTTTTTGTTTTCTGCGCGTCACAGCAGCAGAAAGAACCCCAGCAACCACTTCCAGTACAGGAACTGCAGCCTCTGCAGGATGACCACGCCCAGCAGGTTCATCAAGGTCATGGTCATTCACAGCCAGACACAAAATCAAAGACAGAGACAGAGACAAAGACAGAGACAAAGACAGAGACAGGTTGGTGAGTAAACAGATGAGGGTCAGAGGAAAAGGCTGTACTGCAAAAAGTCAAAATCTCACCAAGAGTATTTGTCTTATTTCAAGTAAAAATGTCTTATTTCTAGTCAAAATATCTCATTACTTAAAATAAGACATGATCAACTCAGAAATAACTTGTCTTTAGACAATTTTCACTTGTTTCAAGTGAAAATTTACTTGAAACAAGTTAAAATTTGCTAGAAACAAGAAACATATTCTGCCAAGTGAACAAGCAAATTTTTACTTGTTCACTTATGTCACAAGTAAAAATTTGCTTGTTCCATTGGCAGAATATGTTTCTTGTTTCTAGCAAATTTTAACTTGTTTTAAGTAAATTTTCACTTGAAACAAGTGAAAATTGTCTAAAGACAAGTTATTTCTGAGCTGATCATGTCTTATTTTAAGTGTAATGAGATATTTTGACTAGAAATAAGACAAATAATCTTGGTAAGATTTGTCTTTTTGTAGTGCATGCATGTCCTCCTCATCAGACTCATGTGGGAGTTTGTCTGGAAACATGTCAGTTTTCTCTCCTGACTCTCACTGACTGAACTAAGGGGAACATGTTTGGTACCAACAAGGGTTAGGACACATGTTCAAGACCACATGTCCATCTGTGAAGGGCTTCACTTGTGGAACAGCTGGGACAAGGCCTTTTGGAAAATGGAGCTCACTTTATACATTTAAAAATATAGATTTAACAATAAGGAAGGAAACAGAATAAATGATTCCTGCTGCTCACATCAGTCATTATCTACTGTAGTGCTATGAAATCATGATCAAAGTATAAAGTCAAGCTCTCATATTTCTGTCCTGTGTCTGTTCAGAATCCACCTCCAACATGAAATAAAACAGACCTCAGGTCAGATGTCATCCTGTCCCAGTTAAACTCACCTGGATCTACAACCTCCAGCTGGATGATGCAGATGGGATCAGCTTTATCACCAGAAGCTTTATAGCGACACTCGTATGTCCCACTGTCCTCCTTCTTCACGTTCTTCAGAATCACAGACAGGTCGCCGTTCTTCATCTCTTTGTCTTTCAGGTCCACCCGGTTCTTAAAAGTCAGAGGCTGGTGGTCTGTAACAATGCGCCCGTCTTGATAAAGGAGGACATATTCTTCTTCCTTCAGGTCAGTTCTGCTCCACTTTACCATTGTGATGTTGACAGCATCAGGAACCTGACACCTCAGGGTGACATCGTCTCCAGGGTGAGCTGTCAGGTTCAGGTTCAGGACTAAAGGACGATGGAAAAACAAACCCAGAACAGAAAAGTTAACAACACAGATCTTCAAACAGATTCCAGTTTCTGTCACTTCAAACTTCAAATGGATCCCCAAATGCTCAGAAGCCGTCGGCTCATTAGTTTTGACATCAGCCCCGTTCACAAATAAGCACAAGTCATTCATAAGTGCAGAGAACATCCATCATATCTACAGTCTGTACAGTAAAACCTGCAGCTGAACTCCCCTCTGTGCTGAGCTGTGAACATAAACCCTCTGAGAATAATCATCCTGTCGTCAGACTCTGGGAACTGCAGCTGGAAGTTGAGTTTTGGTGCACAATTTGATTGATTGATATAGTTAGTTAGTTAGTTAGTTAGTTATCCCTTTATTTCAGACCAAGGGGATCCATATCACAATAAAAAGACAGCACAATAAGAAAGAAAAGAAAAAAGAAAAATAAAACAAAGCTTTCCACTACTGTCTAACATACAGACTTGTTCTCCAGTGACTCCACAGTTTGGAGGAGAATCTGACAGAGTTAGCCAGAACAGCAATCAAGTCATTTTTTGACTCAGATATCCTACACATAAATCTATACATCAGGTTACGCAAGACAGCAGGGCAGGTAGGTACTCCAACACTGACAAACATATGACTTGTACTGGAGATTCTTGGGGCTCTCAGCAGCAGCCTCATGCTGTCATTATAGGCCACTGTGAGTTTTCTAATGCTGCCTTGTTTGTACCGACACCAGAGCTGGGCAGTATACATGGGTGTACAATATGCTCTAAAGAGTGAGATTTTATGTTAGATATATATGTCTATGTCTCTCTCTCTCTCTCTCTCTCTCTCTCTCTATCTATATAAATATATATATATCTATATCTATATAGTGGGGCGGCATAGCTAAACTATCGTTCATTTTGTGATAAAAGCACCAAATTTGGTAGATGTGTTGGTGGATATATTTCAAACAAATCTGGATATTGGGCCATCACAAAATCGCCCACTAGTGGCCATAGCAGGCATTTGATTTGTTAAAATGAATAAAAATATAAAAATGATTCATTAAAATATTTTAAAAATGTAAATACACATTAAATTAAGAAAAAATACAGTTATACACACTCAGTATCTCAAACACTTTCTGCCCCCACCACCACAACCACCACTGCAAGTCAGCTAGCCAACGAGCTAGCTAGCATATAGTCAGGACCGAAAATTGAAAAAGCCCCTTAGGAAACAACATGGTAGGCATTTTTGAGGAAAAGCACTTTATCTGTTGTTTCTGTATGATTATTTAATGCTGAATCCATTTCTGCCGTATGCCAAGCTGTAAAGGTTACCGTTTAGTCATAATTATTGATTAATTAGCATAGCTATTGATTAGTCGCCCAAAGTCAGAAATGGCTGTCAGTTTCCTATTTGTCAATATTCTATATATGATTGTTTGGTATCATTGTAAAGGGGACCTTCTCAGCTTTCATTTAAGTGTCTCTTTCTGGGTGTCTCTTTCTGACAAACACAGAGGTCACATGACCTCCTTAAACCATAAATTACACACATTTTCCCACATTTTTCGCCTAAACTATATAGTTTATTTTATCCCTGTGGGATCAAGGGATATCAAGGACCCAAAAGACAACAGCCACAATACCTAATGGACTTTGAGGATTCAGGAAATGTATGATATACCCATACTATTTCTTTGTGAGAGGTTATTGTGAGCCTTAAAATAGCAGTAATCGACTCAGGCCCATTCGTCTCCATTCATTCTCCAGCATTACGTAAAAACGACCTCACCAATTGTTTACTTTAGATATAATGATATTATTACTAATACAAATGGAATAATAATCAAAGGCCAGGTAGACATTTTTCATCAATTTAATTAATTAGTAAAAATTAACTGAACGTGGCCACTAATTATTACAAATATGGATGATAATGATTGGATCAAAACAGTAGTACATGACAATTTTTTTGTGATCACATTTTTTCTTCTTCAGTCCATTACATATTCATGCAAAGGTCACTTGACTTTCGGCACTGACAAGATGCAGTGCATGGGTTTGGCATCCAGTTGTGCAGCCACAGGTCACTAGCTCCTCACAGGCATCTGGAACTGCAGGCAGTGACATGAGTTCAGGAACAAGCACATTGTCCTCCATCTTCCATCCCATATTTTCAGGGGGTGGGAGCACCGGGTACTGCAAGTGGGCCTGCCGCCAGACCAAAGTCTGAAAGTGAACACTCTGGATGTGAAAGTTCAGAGCATCTCTGGTGGGTGGCAGTCTCTCTATGGTCATGCTCTTGACAAACATGCCCAAACGGACTTCACTGATGTTGTTTGTGTTGACTGCACCATATAATTTGCATCCATGATGGTGGAGTCACTCACCTCCGGACCTTCACCAAGCCTGTTGAGTAGATCACTGGGCTGCCTAAACACATTCCAGCAGGTCTTGTCAGTGCCGAAAGTCAAGTGACCTTTGCATGAATATGTAATGCACTGAAGAAAAAATGTGATCACAAAAAAATTGTAATGCACTACTGTTTTGATCCAATCATTATCATCCATATTTGTAATAATTAGTGGCCACGTTCAGTTAATTTTTACTAATTAATTAAATTGATGAAAAATGTCTACCTGGCCTTTGATTATTATTCCATTTGTATTAGTAATAATATCATTATATCTACAGTAAACAATTGGTGAGGTCGTTTTTATGTAATGCTGGAGAATGAATGGAGGTAAAACAACAGATAAAGTGCTTTTCCTCAAAAATGCCTACCATGTTGTTTCCTTAGGGGCTTTTTCAATTTTCGGTCCTGACTATATGCTAGCTAGCTCGTTGGCTAGCTGGCTTGCAGTGGTGGTTGTGGTGGTGGGGGCAGAAAGTGTTTGAGATACTGAGTGTGTATAACTGTATTTTTGCTTAATTTAATGTGTATTTACATTTTTAAAATATTTTAATGAATCATTTTTATATTTTTATTCATTTTAACAAATCAAATGCCTGATATGGCCACTAGGGGGCGATTTTGTGATGGCCCAATATCCAGATTTGTTTGAAATATATCCACCAACACATCTACCAAATTTGGTGCTTTTATCACAAAATGAACGATTGTTGTGATATATTGAGCTAAGCCGCCCCACTAATATATATCTATATCTATATCTATATCTATATATAGATAGATAGATAGATATAGATATATATATATATATAGATAGATAGATAGATAGATAGAGATATAGATATATAGAGATATAGATATAGATACACTACATTACCAAAAGTATTCGCTCACCTGCCTTTACTCATACTATGAACTGAAGTGCCATCCCATTCCTAACCCATAGAGTTCAATATGATGTCGGTCCACCTTTTGCAGCTATTACAGCTTCAACTCTTCTGGGAAGACTGTCCACAAGGTTGAGGAGAGTGTTTATAGGAATTTTTGACCATTCTTCCAAAAGCGCATTGGTGAGGTCACACACTGATGTTGGTCGAGAAGGCCTGGCTCTCAGTCTCCGCTCTAATTCATCCCAAAGGTGTTCTATCGGGTTCAGGTCAGGACTCTGTGCAGGCCAGTCAAGTTCATCCACACCAGACTCTGTCATCCATGTCTTTATGGACCTTGCTTTGTGCACTGGTGCACAGTCATGTTGGAAGAGGAAGGGGCCCGCTCCAAACTGTTCCCACAAGGTTGGGAGCATGGAATTGTCCAAAATGTTTTGGTATCCTGAAGCATTCAAAGTTCCTTTCACTGGAACTAAGGGGCCAAGCCCAGCTCCTGAAAAACAACCCCACACCATAATTCCTCCTCCACCAAATTTCACAGTCGGCACAATGCAGTCTGAAATGTACCGTTCTCCTGGCAACCTCCAAACCCAGACTCGTCCATCAGATTGCCAGATGGAAAAGCGTGATTCATCACTCCAGAGAACGCGTCTCCACTGCTCTAGAGGCCAGTGGCGGCGTGCTTTACACCACTGCATCCGACGCTTTGCATTGCACTTGGTGATGTGTGGCTTGGCTGCAGCTGCTCGGCCATGGAAACCCATTCCATGAAGCTCTCTGCGTACTGTACTTGGGCTAATCTGAAGGTCACATGAAGTTTGTAGCTCTGTAGCAATTGACTGTGCAGAAAGTCGGCGACCTCTTTGCACTATGCGCTTCAGCATCCGCTGACCCCTCTCCGTCACTTTACGTGGCCTACCACTTCGTGGCTGAGTTGCTGTTGTTCCCAAACGCTTCCATTTTGTTATAATAGAGCTGACAGTTGACTGTGGAATATTTAGGAGCGAGGAAATTTCACGACTGGATTTGTTGCACAGGTGGCATCCTATGACAGTTCCACGCTGGAATTCACTGAGCTCCTGAGAGCGGCCCATTCTTTCACAAATGTCTTGTTTCACAGTCTGCATGCCTGAGTGCTTGATTTTATACACCTGTGGCCAGGCCAAGTGATTAGGATACCTGATTCTGATCATTTGAATGGGTGAGCGAATACTTTTGGTAATATAGTGTATATAGAGATATAGATTCCTCAAAGTAGCCACCATTTGCTTTGTTGACAGCGATGCACACTCTTGGCCTTCTGTAAGTGAGCTTCATGATGTAGTCACCTGAAATGGTTTTCACTTCACAGGTGTGCCTTGTCAGGGTTCATTTGTGGCATTTCTTGCCTTCTTAATGGGGTTGGGGCCATCAGTTGTGTTGTGCAGAAGTCAAGTTGGTACACAGCTGACAGCCCTATTTGACAACTGTTAGAGTTGTTATTATGGCAAAAAACAATCAGCGAAGTAAAGAGAAACGACAGTCCATCATTACTTTAGGAACTGAAGGTCAGTCAGGCCGCAAAATTGCAAAAACTTTAAATGTGTCCCCAAGTGCAGTCGCAAAAACCATCAAGCGCTACAACGAAACTGGCACACATGAGGACCGACCCAGGAAAGGAAGACCAAGAGTCACCTCTGCTTCTGAGGACAAGTTCATCCGAGTCACCAGCCTCAGAAATGGCAAGTTAACAGCAGCTCAGATCAGAGAGCAGATAAATGCCACACAGAGTTCTAGCAGCAGACCCATCTCTAGAACAACTGTTAAGAGGAGACTGCGCCAATCAGGCCTTCATGGTCAAATAGCTGCTAGGAAACCACTGCTAAGGAGAGGCAACAAGCAGAAGAAATTTATTTGGGCCAAGAAACACAAGGAATGGACATCAGACCAGTGGAAATCTGTGCTTTGGTCTGATGAGTCCAAATTTGAGATCTTTGGTTCCAACCGCCGTGTCTTTGTGAGACGCAGAAAAGGTGAACGGATGGAAATTCAAATCATCATCACATGGCTGAGGTTTTTTTAGGTGACTCATCAGCAGCCTCAGTTGAACTTTTAGATTCACACTAAAGTTATGTTTTTAATCTTTAGCTTTAGGTGTGTCAGTTCCTGGTTATTCTCCCGGCCGGTGTGAAGGCTGATCTATAAGGGCAGCTCACTCAGCTTCCCCTGCTGATGACTGGGAGCTTCCCACAACAGCCCCAGTCTTTTCTGGTGGCCACTAAGCAGAGGTGGGAAGTAACAAAGTACAAATACTTTGTTACCGAACTTAAGTAGATTTTTCAGGTATCTGTACTTCACTTGAGTATTTAATATCACTCTGCTCTTAGATTTGTCACTGGTGCAAAATATGATACTCACCACTGCATTCTTTATGATACAGTTGGTTGGCCGTCGCTTAATGAAAGGCGCAACAAACATTGGTTTCAGTTTATTTTTAAAGCCTTAGTTGGTCCCTACATCACATCCTTACTGGAATGGAAAACAGGTCGTCACCTGACCCGTTCCAGTGACTTAATGTTTCTTAGAGTCCCCCGGTCCAGCTCAGAACTGGGAAGGACGGCTTTCTCTCATGATGGCCCAGAATCCTGGAATGCTCTCCAAAGCACCTTAAAACTGGAAAGTCTACCCTCTTATTCTGAATTTAACTCTATTATCACTAGCCACTGTGTTTCTAATTGTAACTGTTTTAATTGAGGTCCAGGCTCATCCATATTCCTCATATGCCAGTTTTATAACTTTATTAATGGTTTATTACGTGGATTTCCTGTCATTAATGTATGAGGTATATCTTAATTGTTGTTGATGTATTTTAAAGTGTAATCTCGGCGGCATTGTAAAGGAGGGAAACCTCAACTGTCTCCCGAGAATAAAAAAAGCTTTCAATGAATGTTCTGCCGACTTTTTACTTTTACTCCCTACATTTGAACACAAATATCTGTATCAGTCCTGCTTTCAGCTGAGGAGCTCATACAACCTCCCTGTGCACCAGTCTGTGTTCTGCCCTTGCTTTTTGTTTTCTGCGCATCACAACAACAGAAAGAACCCCAGCAACCACCTCCAGTATAAGAACTATAGCCACTGCAGGATGACCACGCCCAGCAGGTTCACGACAGTCACAGTCATACACAGTCAGACACAAAATCAAAGACAGAGACAAAGACAAAGTCAGGTTGATGAGTAAACAGATGAGGGTCAGAGGAAAAGGCTGCATGTACTCCTCATCAGACTCATGTGGGAGTTTGTCTGGAAACATGTCAGTTTTCTCTCCTGACTCTCACTGACTGAACTGAGGGGAACATGTTTGGTACCAACAAGGGTTAGGACACATGTTCAAGACAACATGTCCATCTGTGAAGGGCTTCACTTGTGGAACAGCTGGGACAAGGCCTTTTGGAAAATGGACCTCACTTTATACATTTAAAAATATAGATTTAACAATAAGGAAGGAAACAGAATAAATGATTCCTGCTGCTCACATCAGTCATTATCTACTGTAGTGCTATGAAATCATGATCAAAGTATAAAGTCAAGCTCTCATATTTCTGTCCTGTGTCTGTTCAGAATCCACCTCCAACATGAAATAAAACAGACCTCAGGTCAGATGTCATCCTGTACTAGGTAAACTCACCTGGATCTACAACCTCCAGCTGGATGGTGCTGATGAGATCAGTTGAAATAATCGTCAAACATTTGGCAACAGCAGTTTTAAAGCGAAACTCGTATGTTCCACTGTCCTCCTTCTTCACGTTCTTCAGAATCACAGACAGGTCGCCGTTCTTCATCTCTTTGTCTTTCAGCTCCACCCGGTTCTTAAAAGACAGAAGCAGGTTCTCTGAGTCAATGTGTCCGTCTCGGTAAATGACAACAGGTTTTTCTTCCTTCAGGTCAGGTCTGCTCCACTCTACTGCTTTTATGTTGACACAACAACGAGCCTGACACCTCAGGGTGACATCGTCTCCAGGATGAGCTTTCAGGTTCAGGTCTAAAGGACGATGGAAAAACAAACCCAGAACAGAAAAGTTAACAACACAGTTCTTCATAAAGATTCCAGTTTCTGTCGGTTCAAACTTGGGATGGATTGGCAAATGGATCCCCAAACGCTCAGAACCCGTTGTCTCATTAGTTTGAACATCAGCCCCGTTCACAAATAAGCACAAGTCATTTGTAAGTGCAGAGAAAATCCATCATATCTACAGTCTGTACAGTAAAACCTGCAGCTGAACTCTCCTCTGTGCTGAGCTGTGAACATAAACCCTCTGAGAATAATCATCCTGTCGTCAGACTCTGGGAACTGCAGCTGGAAGTTAAGTTTTGGTGCACAGTTTGATTGTCTTACAATATGCAGTTTAGTCAGCGTTCTGCGTAGCTGCCACAGCTTAATGTGTCCTTCAGAAGAACAAATGAATAAGTGCAGATCATCTGTGTTCCATGTGCACTTCCACTCATTTGCATGTGGAAGCTGAAGCCAAGCTGCTGCTTGCTGTGGTCAGGATGAAGGTTAGTGTTTGTGGTTCTGTGTTCAGGAGCTGCCTCAACACTGCAGCTGCTCTCTCCCTCACCTCACACTCTTTCATGGGATCTCTGCTTCTGGTTTTGATCTGGTGCTGTTTAGATGTTTTGATTTATTCTGTGAGTTTGATCGTGGCATCATCTCATTATTCACTGGTCAGAATCAGCGTCTGGCTCCTTCCACTAAAGCCTCCTGCAGCTGCTCTGCTCTGACAGCAGCTCTGCCACCACTCTGACCCCCACTTTGCTCATTTTTTTTTCTCTACGACTCAACCACTTTATTGTTCTCCCACACCTTCACTGCTGGCTGGTCCACCACCACACTGACCTGAAGGTCCTTCTCTCATGTGAAGCCCGACACAACCTGGCATCAGCTGAGCCGACCCCACTGGCCTCCTCCACCCGACTCACACACAGCTACAGTTCAGCTGAGGCAGCGTCTGGATCCAGAACCACAACACACTCCTAACACACTCCTGACACACTACTAACACACTGCTAACACACTCCTGACACACTCCTAACACTCCTGACACACTCCTGACACACTTTCAGCTGAAGAACTTATACTCACTCAATTTAATCCTGTATGGTTCTAGTATTTTGTATATCACAAAAGCCACAGCAAAAAGAGCCAGTGCCACTGCAAGAACTATAGCCAGTTGACTCCACTGTCGAGGTGCTGGAACTAAAAATCAAAGACAAAGACAAAGACAGGTTGGTGAGTAAACAGATGAGGGTCAGAGGAAAAGGCTGCATGTCCTCCTCATCAGACTCATGTGGGAGTTTGTCTGGAAACATGTCAGTTTTCTCTCCTGACTCTCACTGACTGAACTGAGGGGAACATGTTTGGTACCAACAAGGGTTAGGACACATGTTCAAGACAACATGTCCATCTGTGAAGGGCTTCACTTGTGGAACAGCTGGGACAAGGCCTTTTGAAAAATCGACATACATTTAAAAATATAGATTTAACAATCAGGTGGTAAACAAAATATAAAACTGAGTTATTAACAGTTTATGAAAAGTTTGAGACTTTTTGTTCTGAGAATTGAAAGAGTTGCCTAACAGATTATGGAAAGTAAGGGGGGCGTTCTTTTTTTAAAATGGAAAAGAAACAGAATAAATGATTCCTGCTGCTCACATCAGTCATTATCTACTGTAGTGTACGGTGGCCGAGAAGTGCAAACTAACATTACAAAATGTGAAACACTTTTACAAAGTCTGAGACAAATTTACATTTTGGAAAACATGTTTACATATCACAAAACAAAATTACAATACCAAAGCACTTTTACCAGTCCCGAAACTAATTTACGTTTTGGAAAACAAATTAACAAGACGTGAAACACTTTTACAAGTGCTGAAACAAATTTACAAATTACACAACCCGGAAAGGGAATGTACCAAAGCCCTGATTGACACGGACTTGACACGGAAGTGAAAAAGTGCCCGGTCAATTTTGGTTTTTGTCGTCAGTGGCAGTGGATTTCATGGCCACCCAACATGGACAGCGACCAGGTGCTCTTTTGTCCATACTGTGGACAATATGTGAGCCAATGGAGTCTGTTTTGTTTTTCATGTGGACGGGGTTTACAGCGGTAGCCAAACAGTTGTCCAAAGGCCTGTATCACGCAGTGGGAGTAAGGTGTTATCCTGAAAGCTAGCCTGCCCCGTAGCAGGCCAGCTTTATGTAGGATTGAATCCTACATAAAGCACCGCCCCCTGGCCAATCAGCTGTTTGCCAAAACATGGCCTGCCCAACCATTGAGGACCCCCCTGAACGACAAGTCCAAATGAGGAGAGCATTACGGCGTGAAAGGATTTCCCTGGACCGATCAAACCCGTTAGATTTTGACGACTCTCTGTCTGAGAGAGAGGCTGTGATGCTCATGTGAAGCAGCTTCAGCCTGGCTGACAGCTGCTGCTGTGGGCACATCACTGGGCACATCACTATTAAAGAACAGCTCTGCTGCAGGGACATTGAACTGTTAGCTGTTGGTATGAGGCCATATTACCTGCCGCGGGAATTCTCGCATGTTATCGCAATAGCTGCGTATATCCCCCCCCTCCGCTAACGCTGATGCAGCCTGTGATGTTCTCCACTCTGTCACAACTCTGTGAGCTGAGTGTTACAACACTCAGCTCACAGCCACCCCCCACTTCTCACCACATCAACCCAACCCCCCCACTCACACCCTCCAGCACACAGCCCCCCCTGCTCCAACCTGTCTCTCACAACGACCCAGGTGAGAAACCAGCTCCGGAGGATCAAGGCAAGAAAGGCTGCAGGTCCAGACGGCATCAGCTCCAGACTCCTCAAGTCCTGCGCAGATCAGCTGTGCGGGATTGTTGAGCACATGTTCAACCTGAGCCTGAAGCTGAGGAGAGTGCCACAGCTGTGGAAAACATCCTGCGTGGTACCTGTGCCCAAGACTCCGCACCCCAAGGATCTCAACAGCTACAGGCCGGTGGCGCTAACATCCCACCTGATGAAGACCCTGGAGCGGCTGGTCCTTGTTCATCTCCGCCCCCTGGTGGGACCATCACTGGATCCACTTCAGTTTGCCTCCCAGCCTGGCATTGGGGTGGATGACGCTGTGATCTTCCTCCAACACCGTGCTCTCTCTCACCTGGAGAAACCTGGGAGCACTGTGAGAATCATGTTTTTTGACTTCTCCAGTGCTTTTAATACCATACAGCCTGTACTTCTGAGAGACAAGCTGGAGCACACCGGGGTGGACCACCACCTCACACACTGGATTCTGGACTATCTCACCAACCGTCCACAGTATGTGAGGACCCGGGACTGTGTGTCCGACATGGTAGTCTGCAGCACGGGGGCCCCGCAGGGAACAGTCCTGGCTCCGTTCCTCTTCACCCTCTATACTGCAGACTTCTCATACAACACACCCACCTGTCACCTGCAGAAGTTCTCTGATGACTCTGCAATCGTCGGCCTCATCACAGAGGGGGACGACAGAGAGTACAGAGAACTGACGCAGGACTTTGTGGACTGGTGCCAGCGGAACTGCCTCCAGATCAACGCGGGGAAAACCAAAGAACTGGTGGTGGATTTCCGCAGACGAGCACTCTGCCCCCCCGACACCGGTGAACATCAAGGGAACGGATATTGAGATGGTGACATCTTATAAGTACCTGGGAGTTCACCTGAACAATAAACTGGACTGGAGCCACAACACAACTGCACTTTATAAGAAAGGCCAGAGCAGACTCTATCTGCTCAGGAGACTGAGGTCTTTCGGAGTGCAGGGGGCACTCCTGAAGACCTTTTATGACACCGTGGTGGCATCAGCCATCTTTTATGGAGTGGTCTGCTGGGGGAGCAGCATCTCGACGGCTGACAGAGAGAGACTTGATAAACTGATCAGGAAGGCCAGCTCTGTCCTGGGATGCCCCCTCGACTCAGTGGAGGTGGTAGGTGAGAGGAGGATGATGGCTAAGCTGTCATCCATGATTGTGAACGACTCCCACCCCCTGCAGGACACTTTAACCACACTGGAGAGCTCCTTCAGCGACAGACTGCTTCACCCAAAGTGTGTGAAGGAACGCTATCGCAGCTCCTTCCTTCCTGCAGCCGTCAGACTCTACAACAACCAGTGCTCCCAGTAGACCACACACTCTCCAGGACTGCACTGACTGCACTAGAATGCACATTCTCAGCACCTTAACTACCCTCTGTTGTTTAAATTGTTCACATAGTATTTTTCTACATTCCTTGTTTACAGTGTTTACATTGCTCTGTGGTACTGTTATCTGTATATACTGTTTATTGTGTAAATTGTGCTTCGTATCTTGCTATCCACTTTGCTGCTGTGATGCGTGAAATTTCCAAACCGTGGGACTAATAAAGGAATATCTTATCTTATCTT